>NC_044554.1:29061737-29361737 GCF_007565055.1 Rhinopithecus roxellana | reverse complement strand
AAAAAGGAAAGCAAATAGTCAAAAACTAAACAAGCATATATGATGCAAGGAAAAGCCCTACTTTAATTCTCTAATCTTATACAAATTGGTAGCAACAATAAAATATTTGATATGAGTATGTCTATGCACTTATATGTGTACATACATAGACAAAAACATAATTTTTTGTAACATATGGGATGAAATATATTAATACTTATGCATAATTCTACAAATCGCTTTTTGTTTTCGCTTTTTTAAAATCTCTCTTTCTAGAACATTATTTTAGAACTCTTAGCTTTTGGAAAGATTTAATGATTTTGTAATTTTTTCAAATGAATACATCATACATAGTTTAACCATTCCCTAATCAGTGGATATTTATGTTATGAGTAAAATGTAGCCATTATAAACAATGTTTCAGTGAACATTCACATATACACATAAATAGGTTAAATATTTCTGTAAAAATCAACTTAGATAAAATATCACTCTAATATCAATGTTAACTGAATATTAAGAATAATTTTTAAAAATAATCTAATAGGTGTATAGTTTTAATTTTTTTGGTTTGACTTGATTGTCACAAAAATTTGCTGGTTTTCTTGAATATCTTTTTCTGTTTGTTGGCAAACTGTAGTTTGTTTCATAGTTTTTTAAATCAAGTGTTTGTACCTTTCCTTTGTCTATTATTCTAATGATTTACTATATTTATTTTAGGAGGTTATTATATATTAAACTGTTGCCCTCTATATATGTTGTACATTTTTTCCCTAAAATATTGCTTGTCTATTGACTGTATTTATGACATTTTTAATATAAAATATCTTTATTATTATGTAGGCTAATCTGTTGACATTTTTTGTGGATAGCTTCTGAAATATTATTTCACTGGCTTTTCTAGCTAAAATCAAGTTGTGTGTTAGGAGCTCTGGATGAAATAATTCAACTCAAAGAGTGTTTTTATAAAGCAACTACAAGTTAGTGAGTGGAATTATAATTTTGTAATACTGATATTATATCAAAGGTATATCATACAACTAGGAAAAATACGTAGACTGGAAGGTGTGTTGTTGTCACTGATCAGATATTGCCATTTGATGATACGTCTGTGCAAATCTCACAACAACTTGGCAGTGCTTAACCGTATTAGAATAATAATATGTTTTCTTTCATTTAAATGAATTAAAGTTTGATGTGTTAATTGCCAGAACTACAACAAAGCCACATTAAAAGAATATCTCAGTGTATTCTTTTTAGAGGTAGCAACTTATAAAATATTGAACGGTAATAACCAGAAATAATTTATTCAGATTTCTGTCTAATCTTTCATATGTAGTACAAATTCTAAATCTATACATTGCATAGAAAACAAAAATAAGTTCAGTGATGATAAATAAACATAAGGTGCTATCAATATATGTGTACCTGTTCTTTAATTTAATATGTTGTTAATGTTTACTTGGTGATAACAGGGAAGATATGAACTATTCTTTAATAATTTGAAAATAGAGAAAACTGAGCTCAAATCCAGGTTATCTTATTCAAGATCTATATTTTTATTTGTTTTCTTTTGTTTTTCCATTGTGCAACAAAGTAAGCCAAGTTAGCCAAGTTAAAGGTCTTTTCCTAAATTACTAAAATATTTGATCATTGATTCAATCAAAGCAAAAATCACATCAAAGTTGAATAGTCAAGGAATTTTTCCTTCAAGGCTATTTCAATAGGGGAGGGAGATGAGAACTAAGTCTGATCTCAACTCTGCTGAAGTAGAAGGCTGTAGGGTTTTCGAAGGCTGTAGGGTTTTCAAAGGCTGGAAGGAGCTGGAAGAAATTTATTAGAGGATATTACACAACACTGGCTATCTATGTGTACTAATTGGCTTCATCCAAAGCAAAGTAAACTTTTCATAACTTTATGACAGAAGGTAGTTTTACAACTTTGAGCAAGACATCTCCAGAAGTTATGCTCTTCTCTCATAAAAATTGTGAAATGCATACTATCTTCTTTCACGAGTACATTTCAAAGAGTGGTTCTCAGGTCTGTGAGAAAGATATTTCTGGGTTGTAAAACTGGCAAGAGGCTTTTAAAGAAAGATTTACATCTCAAAGAGGAAGAGAAAAAACTTACACTTGCAAGTTTCCTGAAGTAAATGCTATAAATAAAGGAAGGTCAGGAGCCAATAATCAAGAAAAAGACAAGTTTATTCAAGCTGAAGAGGAAATTTAAGGCCATCTTGATCAATTCCAATTGAACATCTCGTAGTCAAAGTAGATCTCCCAAATGGAGCTCCTGTAATCTCACGTGAGATTTTCCAACCCCTTGTGAGAGTTTTTTAAGTATCAGCTACATTCAGAGATATTAAATGCACTTTGAATTTCAGTAATTGAAAGAGTATAGGGTTTTTTTTTTTTTTTTGGATTGAGCGTATATATTTGTTAGAATGTGTCTTTCACAGAGTATGGAACTGAAAATTTTTTTTAAAAAGGTAATGTATCCTAAATGAAGGTTCTTCAATTTTAAAACGGTGAAAACTCTGCCATTTGTATATACTTAAAAAAAAAAGGTGGCTGTGGTATTGTATTTTTAATAATCTTATTCACTCAAGCCTATCTTTTTCCCTCACAATTGCTTTTCAGCCAAGTAAAATTCTTTGATTTTATTTTAAGCTTTTTTACTGCCACAGATGCTAAAATCTAACGTCCTGTACTTTTTCACTAGATTGAAATTTATATTGGTGGTGTTGGAATGGTAATTTTTCATTGATTATGGATGATTTAATAAATAATAAATTATTGAACTATATCCTTAATAGTAAATTTGGTATTCACCAGCAAATGTCTAAGAGATGCCATATCAAAAATAATGTGTTGGCAATAACACCTCTCCAGGGCATTGCTTAACAATATATTGAAAAGTTCACAGCATTCATTGCAGCAATTACCATAATGATTGTGCCTTTAAATGTGTCTTTACTTGTAAATCTTTGGGCAATTAGCTTTAACAATGCCAACATATTTTCAGCTATCAAGCACCACCACATTTTTCTAAGCTATTATAAAATTCAAGTACCTTACAGTGAAAAATACATTAATACATTAAATTAGAAAGAAAGAACAATAAGTGGATATATTCATATCCTGTAATACAAAAGACAGAAATTGTCAAGGGGATGAAACAACTATTTTAATTTTACTTAATGTTTGT
Source organism: Rhinopithecus roxellana (assembly GCF_007565055.1). NCBI lineage: Eukaryota > Metazoa > Chordata > Mammalia > Primates > Cercopithecidae > Rhinopithecus > Rhinopithecus roxellana. The sequence continues at coordinate 29,358,551 of NC_044554.1, read as the reverse complement.
TTATAGCTGTTTTAACCTCATGATGTTATATGATGTCTATGGAAAAGTTTTAATGAGAGATGCTTCCAATATTAATGACAGGCAAAGAGCAAAACTGCTGTCTTATTTTATTGAGATGTCACTGTGTCACATTCTCTATAACTGGAATATATTTTTCAAAGTTCTAGTCCTTACATAACAAAGTAAAACTTGTCACCTTACTTCTGGCTTAGAGTTTACCTGCTTGTAACTTGAATACATTTTTCAAAGTTCCAGTCCTTACATAACAATGTAAAACTTGCTGCCTTACTTCTGAATTAGAGTTTACCTGCCTGAGTGAAATATTGGTCAGGGTGAGCTGAGGCTGTGGTAGTTAAAAGAGCATGGTCTGATTATCAATTGAATGCATAATTTTTACTTTCCTTGTGTGTTACTGTATAACTCACTGAGCTAACTCAACAAGAAAATATATTTTGTCACTTCATAACTGGAGTATTGCAATTTAACTTAATTGCAAATAAGTTAGCAATGAGATAAACATACAATAAACAGTAAGAGTATCTGTCAGACCTCTGAGCCCAAGCCAAGCCATAGCATCCATCCCCTGTGACTTGCAGGTATACACCCAGATGGCCTGAAGTAACTGAAGAATCACAAAAGAAGTGAAAATGCCCTGCCCCCGCCTTAACTGGTGACATTCCACCACAAAAGAAGGGAAAATGGCCAGTCCTTGCCTTAAGTAATGACATTACCTTGTGAAATTCCCTTTCCTCGTTCATCCTGGCTCAAAAAGCTCCCCCACTGAGCACCTTGTGACCCCCCACTCCTGCCCGCCAAGAACAACCCCCCTTTGCCTGTAATTTTCCTTTACCTACCCAAATCATATCAAACGGCCCCACCCTTATCTCCCTTCCCTGACTCTCTTTTTGGACTCAGGTCTCTCACCGCCTGCACCCAGGTGATTAAAAAGCTTTATTGCTCACACAAAGCCTGTTTGGTGGTCTCTTCACACGGACGCGCATGACGCTTACAATACAAGCAAGAACACAAAACTCTTATACCTTGTTGGAAATACTCTGGAGAAGTAAACATATTTTTTATAAAGGTTCAAAAAGAGAAATAAAATCAAATATAAGAAAAAAAATCACAATTCACAATGGCATCTGATATAGAGTAGACGGTAAGGAGGAAGTGAAGAGAGAGAAAGAAAGAGAGGAAGCACACAAAATTAGGTGATTCAATTTTATGTACATACACTTTGTTTAAGTTGTATGTGAGGAGTTTTGAAGGGTCCACTTTAGTTGTGTTGCTATTTTAGAATTAACTTTAGTATACATAATGAGAATATGTGTTACGTTCCTGTAATTAACAGTGTGTTGCAAAGTGATAGAAAACTTTGTCCATTAGCACAAAGCTGAATAATATAAAATAGCATCTGGCCAGTAGTTGCTAATGCAGTATCTCACAACTATACATAAATTAATGTTTTAAGCATAAAAAGGAATGGAAATTCAAAATGCCCTCAAAATTGAGGACTTACAGTAAATCAAATATAAAACTTTGAATGAATTTCCAGTAGTTATAAATTTGATAGACAGTGCTTTTATAATTTTGAATTGCCAGTCATAAATACAATGAGAGAATAAACAGACAAATCAATGGAATGTACAGTGGACCCAGCTTGATGATATATTGAAGTTCTTTGTGCCCCTTTAAATCATCCCCACCCCTTCTCTGGTCTTATTCTCCCTACGACCTGTTCAATATTACTATTTGTGAAGCACGTCAGTGTGAAGAGGCCACCAAACAGGCTTTGTGTGAGCAATAAAGCTTTTTAATCACCTGGGTGCAGGTGGGCTGAGTTCGATAAAAGAGACAGCTAAGGGAGAGAGGGATGGGGCCATTTTATAAGATTTGGGTAGGTAAAGGAAAATTACAGTTCTCTGGCGGGCAGGAGTGGGGGTCACAAGGTGCTCAGTGGGGGAGCTTTTTGAGCCAGGATGAGTCAGGAGAAGGAATTTTAGAAGGTAATGTCATCAGTTAAGGCAAGGACCGGCCATTTTCACTTCTTTTGTGGTGGAATGTCATCAGTTAAGGCAGGAACAGGCCATTTAAGTTTCACTTATTTTGTGATTCTTCAGTTACTTCAGGCCATCTGGGCGTATATATGCAGGTCACAGGGGATGTGATGACTTAGTTTGGGCTCAGAGGTCTGACACCATTGATTAGAGTTTCCTGTTGTAAAATTCAAGATGAATCAATTCTTTTCTATCTGTTTTTTTGATATGCATGTTTTTGAGATTTTTTTCACATTGATTCATAATTGGTATATTAGTCTGTTTTTATGCTGCTGATAAAGACATACCTGAGATTGAGAAGAAAAAGAGGTTTAATTGGACTTAAAGTTCCACATCACTGGGGAGGCCTCAGAATCACGGTGGGAAGCAAAAGACACTTCTCACATAGTGGGAGCAAGAAAGAAAAAGGAAGAAGCAAAAGTGGAAACCCCTGATATACCCATCAGATATTGTGAGACTCATTCACTATCATGAGAACAGTACAGGAAAGACCAGCCCCCATGATTCAATTACCTCCTCCTGGGTCCCTCCCACAACACGTGGGAATTCTTGGAGATACAACTCAAGGTTGAGAATGGGGTGGGGAAATAGCCAAACCATATTATTCCACGGCTGACCCTTCCAAATCACATGTCCTCACATATCAAAACCAATCATGCTGTCCCAACAGTCCCCCAAACTCTTAACTCATTTCAGCAATAACTCAAAAGTTTATAGTCCAAAGTCTCATCTGAGACAAGGCAAGTCCCTTCAGCCTATGAGCCTGTAAAATCAAAAGCAAGCTAATTGCTTCCTAGATACAATAAGAGTACAGGTATTGGGCAAATACAGCCATTCCTAATGGGAGAAATTCACCAAAACAAAGGGGCTATAGGGCCCATGCAAGTCTGAAATCCAATGGGGTGGTCAAATTTTAAAGCTCCAAAATGATCTCCTGTGACTCCAGGTCTCAAATCCAGGTCACACTGAAGTGGGTTCCCACAGTCTTGGGTAGCTCTGCCCTGTGGCTTTGCAGGGTATAGCCTCCCTTTGGCCTTGAGTGTCTGTGGTTTTTCCGATTGCACAGTACATGCTGTTGGTGGATCTACCATTCTGGGGTCTGGAGGATGGTGACCCTCTTCTCACAGTCCACTAGGCAGGGCCCCAGTAGGGTCTCTGTGTAGGGCTCCCAACCCCCCATTTCCCTTCCACACTACACTAGCAGAAGTTGTCCATGAGGGCCTCACCCTGGCAGCAAACTTTTTCCTGTGCATCCAGATGTTTGTATACATCTTCTAAAATCTAGGCCAAGGTTACCAAACCTAAATTCTTGACTTCTGTGCACCTGAGGCTGAGCACCACATGAAAGGCTTGGGGCTTCCACCCTCTGAAGCCACACACTGAACTGTACATTGGCCTTTTTCAACTATGGCTGGAGCAGCTGGGATGCAGGGCATCAAGTCCCCAGGCTGCACACAGCACGGGGACCCTGAGCCTGGCCCACAAAACCACTTTTTCCTCCTGGGCCCTTAGGCCTGTGATGGGAAGGGCTGCCGTGAAGGTTTCTGACATGACCTAGAGGCACTTCCCCATGGTCTTGGGGATTAGCATTAGGGTCCTTACTACTTACGCAAATTTCTGAAACAGGCTTGAAGTTCTCCTCATAAAATGTGTTTTTCTTTTCTATTGAATAGTCAGGCTATAAATTTTCCAAACTTTTATGCTCTGCTTTTCTTATAAAACTGAATTCCTTTAACAGCACCAAGGTCACCTCTTGAACACATTCCTGCTTAGAAATTTCTTCCACCAAATATCTTAAATTATCTTTCTCCAGTTCAAAGTTCTACAAATCATGAGGGTGCAAAATGTCACCAGTCTCTTTGCTAAAACATAATAAGAGTCACCTTTACTCCAGTTCCCAACAAATTCCTCATCTTAGTCTGAGACCACCTCAGCCTGGACGTTATTGTGCATATTTCTGTCAGCATCTTGGGCAAAGCCATTCAACAAGTCTTTACGAGATTCCAAACTTTCCCACATTTTCCTGTCTTCTTCTGAGCTCTCCAAACTCTTCCAACCTTGGCCTGTTGCCCAGTTCCAAATCTACTTCCACATTTTATGGTATCTTCTCAGCAATGCCCCACTCTACTGGTACCAATTTACTGTATTAGCCTGTTTTCATGCTGCTGATAAAGACATACCCAAGACTGGGAAGAAAAACAGGTTTAATTGGACTTACAGTTCCACATGTCTGAGGAGGTCTCAGAATCATGGCAGGAGGTAAAAGGCACTTCTTATGTGGCAGCAGCAAGAGAAAACAAGAAAGAAGCAAAAGTGGAAACCCCTGATAAACCTGTCAGATCTCATGAGACTCATTCACTATCACAAGAACAGCACAGGAAAGACTGGCCCCCTTGATTCAACTACCCTCCCCTGGTTCCCTCCCACAGCACGTGGGAATTCTGGGAGATAAAATTCAAGTTCAGGTTTTGGCGTGGACACAGCCAAACCATATCAATTGGGTAGTATTTTTCTGTTATTGCTTATTAGTATTCTATTATTTGATTTAATTTTTTTTTCACACATTGCTGGACATTTGAACTGCTTTTAGTTGTCAGGTCCCATAAAAATGGTACTATACATTCATATGAGTTTTCAGGTGGACAAGCTTTTATAAATACCTAGACTTGAAATCACTATATCATTTAATAAGGGTATGGTTTAATTTATTTTAAAAATCTGCTGAACTATTCTTTAGAATCATTTTATCATTGTGTATTTTCACAAATATTGTGTGAATTTTCTAGTTTTTTCACATCTCTGGTAATCCTTTACATTTTTGATCTTGTAATTTCAGCAATTCTCACTGATGTAAAGTAGTATCCATTGTTCCATCATGTGTGTTAATCTGACTTTCCCTGATTATTAGTGACGGTGAGTGTCTTTTCATGTATTTACAGAATATTTGCCTATCTTCTTTTGTGAAATGACTTTTTAAATCTTTTCTCACTTTTAAGACTTGCTAGTTTATCTTATTATTGAGTTATAGATGCTCTCTATATATTTTAAACATGTCTCCTTGAAAGATGTGTTTCCATCATCTTCTTACTTCTATAGAGTCTAGTTAAAAGTCAATGTTTTTGTATGGTTGTTCCACTTTATGTAATACATTTTTAATACTAAAAAGTATTGATTACTGATGCAGGGATTTGTGGTGCTTCATCTACTTACTAGTTGATAGACATCTGGGTTGTTTTTGATTTATGCCAGTTATGATTAATGTTTTCATGCCTTGCAACACAATATCCCTTCTGTAGTGGATTGACCAAGGAGTAATTTTGACTTTCAAGCCTTCTTATTTAAGAAATACATTTCGCAAGACTACAGCTGCCATAGATAGTGGTTCCTTTGAAGGATTTGGGTAAAGTAAATTGAAAATCTTCCAGCAAAAAGTTACCATTCTATATGCTATTAAAAGCATTTGCAAATCATGGGAGGTGAAAATATCAACATTAACAGGTGTTTTGAGGAAGCTGATTTTGACCCTCATGGATGATTTTTAAGTGTTCAAGACTTCGGTGGAGTAAGCAACTGCAACTGTAAAAGAGCTAGCAAACTTATCTTAGAAGTTACACAGGTTTGGTCTTTACAATGAATTCTGTGATAGATTTTATCAAATGCTTGTTGTATGTAGGTTGTGTGGTAAGATTGAGGCTTTTTTTTGTTTTGTTTTCAAATGCACCTGTTGTGGAAATAGCAAGAAAACCAGAATTAGACAAGAAGCCTGAAGATGTCACTGAATTGCTGTAATAAATAAAATGCAAATGGATGAGGTGTTTCTTATGGAAGAATAAAAAGAGTTGTTTCTTGAGATAGAATCTATTTCTGGTGAAGATGCTATGAACATTGTGGACATGACAAAAGAAGATTTAGAATATTAGATACACTTAGTTGATGAAGCAGCAGTAGGGTTTGACAGGATTAATTTTAATATTGAAAGAAGTTATATTGTGGGTACAATGCTATCAAATAGCTTTGCAAACTCCAGAGAATACTTTTGTGAAAGGAAGGGTCAACCAATACACAAACCTTAACATTGTCTTATTTTAACAAATTTCCATACCCACCCCAGCTTTTAGTAACCATCACTCTGATCAGTCAGCAGCCATCAACACAAGACCTTTCACAAGCAAAATATAACTGACTGAAGCTCAGATGATGGTTATAGCACATTTATCAATAAAATATTTTAAAATTAAGAAATATACATATTTTAGACATAATGCTATTGCACACCTAATAGACTACTGTCTAGGGCAAACATAACTTTTATATGCACTGGAAAAACCACAAAATTTGAATGACTCCATTTGTTGTAATACTCATTTTGTTGAAGTTGTTGGAAACCAAACCCACAATATCTCTGAGGCAGTGTCTTTCTAGGATTAGGGTATTTTAATACAGATACAGTCCTCTAATTTATCCTTTTTTAATGAGTCATGCTTTTACTTAACTGTCTGAGAAATCTTGACTAATCTCATTGTTATGAAGATTTTCTTTTAGAAGTTATACAGAGTTAGTCTTTCCAATAAAATCTGTCATATTTTATCAAACTTCTGATGTATGTAGGTTATGTGGTAAGCACAGAAGCTTTTTCAAATCTGATATCTAGGGCCTAGCGTAGCAAAAAAAAAAAAAAAAAAAAAAAAAAAAAAAAAAAAGGATGAACATAAACTAACATTTTCTATATTCTGTAAAACAAGATTGTGGCAAATATACTTACTCTTATTTATGATGGATATCAATGGATATAGCATCTGAGTTGGACAGTTTTCTTTATTTTACCAGTTCAGAGATGTTTTTCCATTGTCTTTTTACTTCTGTAGATTCTAGTTAAAAGTTAGTGTTTTTGTATGGTTGTTCCACTTTATATAATAACTTTTTAATACTAAAAAGTATTGATTACTGATGCAGGGATTTGTAGTGCTTCATCTGTTTCCTAGTTGATAGACATCTGGGTTGTTTTTGATTTATGCCAATTATGAATAAAGCTGCTACAAATACTCATGGAGAAATTTCTATGTGAACATAACATATTTCCAAATTTTTCTTGGAGTGGTGTTCTGGTTCTATGTAGCATCATATTGGACTTACGAGAAAAGTACTACATTGGCAGTAACATTTTACATTCCCACCAGCAATGAAAGAGATTTTCAATTATTTCAAATTATTGCCAATACTTGATGATATGGTTTGGCTGTGTCTATACCCAAATCTCATCTTGAATCGTAGCTCCCACAGTTTCCATGTAATATGGTTTGGCTCTGTATCCTCACCCAAATCTCATCTTGTAGCTCCCGTAATTCCCACCTGTTGTGGGAGGGACTTGGTGGGAGATGATTAAATAATGGCAGGGAGTCTTTCACATGCTGCTCTCATGATAGTGAATGAGTCTCACCAGATCTGGTCCTTTTAAAAATGGTAGTTTCTCTGCACAAGCCCTCTCTGACTGCTGCCATCCACATAAGATGTGACTTGCTCCTCCTTGCCTTCTGCCGTGATTGTCAGGCCTTCCCAGCCATGTGGAACTGTAAGTCCATTAAACCTCTTTCTTTTGTAAATTGCCCAGTCTTGAGTATGTCTTTATCAGCAGTGTTAAAATGGACTAATGTAGTAAATTGGTACTAGTAGAGTGGGGCGCTGCTGAAAATATACCCAAAAATGTTAAAGCAACTTTGGAACTGGGTAGCAGGCAGAGGTTGGAACAGTTTGGAGGGCACAGAAGAAGACAAGAAAATGTGGAAAAGTTTGGAACTTCTTAGAAACTTGCTGAATGACTTTGACTAAAATGCTGATAGTGATATGGACAATAAAATCCAGGCTGAGGTGCTCTCAGATAGAAATGAGGCACTTGTTGGAAACTTCAGCAAAGGTGACTCTTGTTATGTTTTAGAAAAGAGACTGGTGGCATTTTGCCCATGCCCCAGAGATTTGTGGAACTCTGGACTTGAGAGAGATGATTTAGGATTTAGGGTATCTGGTGGAAGAAATTTCTAAGCAGCAAAGCATTCAAGAGGTAAATTGAGTGTTATTAAAGACATCAGTTTGGTAAGTAAAGCAGAACATAAAAGTTTGAAAAATTTGCAGCCTGACAATGTGATAGAAAATAAAAACCCATTTTCTAAGGAGAAATTAAACCTGGGTGCATAAATTTGCATAAGTAAGGAGGAGTTGAATGTTAATTCATAAGACAATGGGATAAATTTCTCCAGGGCATTTCAGAGGTCTTCACGGCAACCCCTTCCATCACAGGCATGGAGATTTGGGAATAAAAAAGTGGTTATGTGAGCCAGGCCCAGAGTCCATCTGCTATATGCCATCTAGGGACTTGGTCCCCTGCATCCCAGCCACTCCAGCTGTGAGTAAAAGGGGCCAAGGTATAGCATGGGCTGTTGCTTCAGAGGGTGCAAGGCTCAAGCCTTGGCAGCTTCCACATGGTGTTGAGCCTGCTGGAGCACAGAAGTCAAGAATTTAGGTTTGGGAATCTTAGCCTATATTTCAGAAGATGTATGGATATGCCTGGATGCCCAGGCAAAAGTCTGCTACAGGGGTGGGGCTCTCATGGAGAACGTCTGCTAGGGCAGTGTGGAAAGGAAATGTAGGGTTGGAGCCCCCATAAAGAGTTCCCACTAGGGCACTGCCTAGTGAAGCTGTGAGAAGAGGGCCACTATCCTCCAGACCCCAGAATGGTAGATCCACCAACAGCTTGCATTATGCACCCGGAAAAGCTCCAGACACTCAAGGCAAGCCTATGAAAACAGCCGGGAGGGAGGTTGTACTGTGCAAAGCCATAGAGGCAGAGCTGCCCAAGACTAGGGGAACCTACCTGTTGCATCACTATGACATGGATGTCAAAGGAGATCATTTTGGAGCTTTAAGATTTGACTGCCCGGATTGATTTCAGACTTGCATGGGGCCTGTATCTCCTTTGTTTTGGCCAATTTCTCTCATTTGGTTTGGCTGTCTACCCAATGCCTATACCCCCATTGTATCTAGAAAGTAACTAACTTGCTGTTGATTTTACAGGCTCATAGGCAGAAGCGATTTGCCTTGTCTTAGATGAGTCTTTGGACTGTGGACTTTTGAGTTAATACTGAAATGAGTTGAGAATTTGGGGGACTGTTGGGAAGGCATGATTGCTCTTGAGATGGGAAGATATGAGATTTGGGAGGGGTCGGGGTGGAATGATATGGTTTGGCTCTTTGTTTCCATTCAAATCTCACTTGTAGTTCCCATAATTCCCACCTGTTGGGGGAGGGCCCTGGTGGGAGATGGTTGAATCATGGGGGTGGGTCTTTCTCGTGCTATTCTGGTGATAGTGAATGGTTATTACATGTTACAATGATTTTAAAACAGGAGTTTCTCTGCCCAAGCCATCTCTTTGCCTTCTGCCATCCATGTAAGGTATGACTCGTTCCTCCTTGCCTTCTGCCATGATTATGAGGTCTCCCTAGCCATGTGAAACTGCAAATCAATTAAACCTCATTCTTTTGTAAATTGCCCAGTCCTGGGTATGCCTTTATCAGCAGCATGAAAACGGACTGATATACTACATGTCATGGGAGGGACATAGTGTGAGGTAACTGAATCATGGGGGTGAGCCTTCTCACTCCCATGCTGTTCTCATGACAGTGAATAAGTCTTATGAAATCTGGGAGTTTTATAAAGAGGAGTTCCCCTGCACAAGCTCTCTCTCAACTGCCACCATTCATGTAAGACTTGACTTTACTCCTCCTTGCATTCCTCTGTGATTGTAAGGCATCCCTAGCCATATGAAACTGTGAATCCATCTTTTCCTTGATGAATTACCTAGTCTTGGGTATGTCTTTATTAGCGGTGTGAGAACAGATGAATATAGTAAATTGAAACCTGTAGAGTGGGTGATGCTCAAAAAATATCTGAAAATGTGGAAGCAGCTTTGAAACTGGGTAACAGGCACGGATTGGACAGTTAGGAGTGCTCAGAAGAAGACATAAAAACGTGGTAAAGTTTGGAACTGCCTAGAGACTTGTGAATTGCTTTGAACAAAATGCTGATAATGGTATGAACAATAAAATCCAAACTGTGGTGGTCTCAGATGGGGATGAGGCACTTGTTGGGAACTGGAGTAAAGATTACTCTTGCTATGTTTTAGCAAAGATACTGTTGACATTTTACTCCTGCACTACAAATTTCTGAAACTTTGAACTTGAAATGTATGATCTAGGGTGTCTGGCAGAAGAAATGTCTAAACAGCAAAGCATTCAAAAGGTGACTTGGGTGCCGTCAAAGACATTTCATTTTAAAAGGGAAACAGCATAAAATTTCAGGAAATTTGCAGCCTGACAATGTGATAGAAAAGAAAAGAAAAACAAAACATTTTTCTGAGGAGAAATTGAAGCCAGCTGAGGATATTTGAATAAGTAACAAGGAGCAAAACAGTTGCCAAGACAATGGGAAAAATGTCTCCAGAGTATGTCAAAGACCTCTGTGGCAGCCCATCCCATCACAGATACAGAGGCCTAGAAGGAAAAAATGGTTCTGTGGACCAGACACAGGACACCCCTGCTTTATGCAGCCTCGGGACTTGGTGACCTGCTTCCCAGCATCTCTCACTATGACTATAAAGGCCAATGTACATCTCAGCCTATGGCTTCTGAGGGTGCAAATCCCAAGCCTTCGAAGCTTCCACATGACACTGAGCTTGCAGGTACCCAGAAATTAAGAATTGAGATTTTGGAATCTCCGCCTAGATTTCAGAGGATATATGAATATAACTTGAAACTAGATACTATGAGTTCTTTAGAAGTGCTATTCTTTTTGAAAATTGTTTTAGTTATTCTAGGTTTTGGTATGTCCTTCTACATTTAAAAATCAATCTTTCAATTTGTTGGAAATTGCCTGATGAGATTTAAAAACAGTATGTGTTACATATTTAATTGGAATGCAATTTTAAGTAGTGCTGTCTCTTCTGCTTTCTTTCTTCCTTTCCTTCTCTCTCACTTTCTTTATTTTATTCTTTCGTTTTCTTTACTTTATTAATCTGTTTGAATTTGGGTTATTTATCTCTATGTCTTATAACCTAGCAATACATGTATTTATTTTGTTGCGCAAAATAAATCTCTATGGCTTATAATCTAATAATACAAGTATTTATTTTGTTTCTCAAACTTCTGAGCTTTAGTTGTTAGGAACTTTTTCAAATTGTCTTCATTATTCTTTCTACAAGACCTCATTCTTTCTACAAGACCTCATTCTTTCTACAAGACCTCATTCTTTCTACAAGACCTCATTCTTTCTACAAGATCTCATTCTTTCTACAAGACCTCATTCTTTCTACAAGACCTCATTCTTTCTACAAGACCTCATTCTTTCTACAAGACCTCATTCTTTCTACAAGATCTCTTTTTTCAAATTGTCTTTGTTGTTCTTTCTACAAGACCTCATTATTTTCTGAGTATTTTCTTATTTTCTGGCATCGTAAGTTTTTTTGTATGTAAATCATATTTTCCTGCTTTATTCCTATTATCATCCAAAGAATCCTACTTTTTTTTTTTTTTTTTTTTTTTGCTGGAGAATGATGTGAAGAAAGCACAATCTAGTCACTAGGTGTATTCATTGCTACGAGGGATCATTGCTTCTGTTTCCTGTGAATGGACCAAGCTAAGATTCTTATCTATCTCTCTCACCCAAAGTGTCACCTTGAGAATTCTTTAATCTATTTTCTTTACCTGCACATCCTTTTGTTCTGTTTTCTAAAAGATAAAAGAATGTATGTATTTTTCCTGTCAAAAGAGGAGCTTGTCATGTTTTGGAATCTAGTATACTTGGTTTATTTGTGATTTCAGTTCTCTGAGATATATTTGTAGATTATGTGTTTTTCTCATTACTGGGGAGAAGAACAATGTTCTATTTTGCTACACATTTCCCAAGTTAGTAGCCAAAATTTGGAAAATTTATAGCCTTTATTTAAAAAAAATTTGTTTTACTCATCCCTCTTCATCTGGAAGTCCTATAATTGTTATGTTTTTCTGTCTGATGTTGTCCCATAGATCGAGGCTCTGTTTCTTTTATGCATAATTTTTCTCTCTTTGTTTCTGTTTGAATATTTTATGTTATGCCTTTAAGTTCACTAATCATTTAGAAATGATCTTTACAATATCTAACTTACGGTTAAGGTCATACAGCTAATTTTTCATTTGAGATATAATATTTTTCACTTTAAATTATCTCTTGATTTCTTTTAAAATTTTTTTATTTGATTGCTTATCATGTTTATGTTTTACCTTAAATCCTTGGACATATTTATGCTAGTTATTTTGATGTCCTCATCTCATAATTCTAGTACCTCTGCCATTTCTGAGTCTGTTTATATTGATTATGTTTATCCAAGTGTCATCATTTTCTGTGTCTTTGTCTATTTTTCCTTTTTGGACACCAGAAATAATAATGTTGGTGAGTGTTTGAATTTTATCATCAATTTGTAAAAAGTGTTGGCATTTTTATTCATAGGTTGTTACTTTCATCTGTAAGTAACAACAGATGAGCTTAGTGATTTTGAGTCTTATTTTTCAGGTTCATCAAGGTGATAGTCAACTACAGACACCGGGACACGTCAAAGATTTATTGAGCTCTTTATTTGTCTATATCCCATTCCTTCCATGTTTTGATCCACAAATTCTATCTGCTTCAGCTTCCCCAACTTCTTTATTGGTTTTATTACTTCAATGTGAATACTATGCTCTGCTTAAATTCCTCCTGCTTTGTGATGCAGTCCAGCAACTGCCTTAAAGTACAAAGTCTGGACAATCGAGATGCCTTTACATTCCCCTTTCCTCTCTTTCATGGCTCATAGTCCAGTCCTGTTTTTCATTGAATATCTGATAATTGTTGCTCAGGTTTAGAGTTCTTCATTTCCCATGTCAGTTATTCCATTATGGGTAAAGTTTAGGTCCTTATGGCTTTTTTGAAAATCAGTCCCTTTTGCTATTAGTGATTACACAGTCTAAATTGAAAAGAGAAATACATTTTCTCTATGCTTCTTTTCCATCTGTATATTAAGGAAGACTTGTACAGTTCCTCGTCAGGTGGAATATCTTTCTTATGAAATTATGTTATAATGTATATTTATGTTTTATATAGACATATATTCAATACCTGAAACAAAGTGATCCTCTTATGTTCTACTAGTTTAAGAGTGAATTAGGTATTTTTTGTGGATGGATAAATAAGAATCTTTGTTTTTCAAAACTAATTCGATATGGCAAAAGATTACCATATTTTGCTTATATAAACAGATATTTTAAAAATACATGGTAAAAACTACATTCAATTCTTTTCTTCACATGCAGGGTAATGCCAAATTTAAAGCAAAGGTTGAGGAAATACAAATATTTAAATATGAGTAAAGTACTTTTACTTACTATTTTAAATATGATTGTAAACAATTTCTTTCCTGCTCCATACTCTTCATAGGTTTTAATCTTTTATTCTAGCTTATCTCAGACTACGAATCAGATAATTAAAGAAAAGTTTCTTTTTTTTTTTTTTTTAGACGGAGTCTCACTCTGTCGCCCAGGCTGGAGTGCAGTGATGTGACCTCAGCTCATTGCAAGCTCTGCTTCCTGGGTTCACGCCATTCTCCTGCCTCAGCCTCCTGAGTATCTGGGACTACAGGAGCCCACCACCACGCCTGGCTAATTTTTTGTATCTTTAGTAGAGACGGGCTTTCACCATGTTAGCCAGGATGGACTCGATCTCCTGACCTCATGATCCACCCACCTTGGCCTCCCAAAGTGCTGGGATTACAGGTGCGAGCCACCACGTCCAGCCCCGAAAAGTTTCTAATAAGAACTCTACATCTCTATTACCCTGTGAGTGCTAACTACTCCCTCTCATAATTCTCAGCATCATACCAGGTTTATTGTCTGGAGTGCCAAGACCAGGGTATAATTTCTACCCCAAGGTTCTAACCCACCTTTCCCAAAATAAGGTCTTGTCAAGCCAAACACTTCCACTTAGTTAAAAAAAAGAAAACTTCCACAAAAATGTCCTAGTTTTTAAAGGACTCGAGATTAAATGAATAATAATAAAAGATAATATTTTAAGAAGTAACTCGATTTCTTAATATTGAATAAACTGTGATATAGAAATACTCATTATTTATGCAAATCAATTATTTTGAATCATGAAAGGAAGCAGCTTTATCATGACAGAAAACTATTACTGGTGCAGAGTGCCCAGGTTTTTGGTGCTTTGAATAAAGAATTGGACAAAATACACAAACAAAGCAAGAAAAGAATAAAGCAACAAAAGCAGAGATTTACTGAAAATGAAAGGACATTCCACAGGGTGGGAACGGGCCAGGGCAGACGGCTCAAGGACCTAGTTACAGAATTTTCTGGGGTTTGAATACCCTCTAGAGGTTTCCCTTTGGTTACTTGGTGTATACCCTATGTAAATGAAGTACTATCTGGTGATCAGTCTGATCGGTTGCATATACTGACCAATCAGAGGCTAAAGTTACAAAGTTATACTCCTATGCAAAGAAAGACTTGACCCATGAAAAGCCCTGACTGGTTGCAGGAAGGAACCAATCAGAGGCACTTTCAGTTTTTCATCTGATAGGCCAGAAAAGGAGGAGAGGTTGCAAACGGAGTAGCCTCTGGTACTTTTGTTACTTGGGCATGGAAATTTGGGGTTTTCCTTTGATTTAGTTCTAGGAAGTCAGTCTGAATTGGCCTTAGGTTCCCTGACTCCAGACCCTATTCTCTTGCCTCAAAAGTGTTTCTGTTTCTTTCTTGGTTTAACGGGTAGGGTTTTTTGTCTGTTTGTTTGTTTTGTTTGTTTTCTCTTTAGACCTTTGATAAAGGCATGCCCTAGTGCTAAAAGCAAGAAGTTACAGAACTACTAATGTTATTGAGATGTATGTCTTCTGGGAGTAATTTTTATTCAGTAAGCAAGTGTGAGGCATTAGTGCTGCTGGAGGCAAATGGGCCTCAGTGTACATCCAGAGTGCTGTCTAGTGCAGAAATGCAAAAGCATTAGAAAGACTGAAAAGTGGTGATTAACTGAAATTACATTCTCCTCATCTTTGCCTAAATATCCCAGGGCCTGAATATTAGAGAAACCAAGAGCGTGGGATAGACTGTGAGGAAAGAAGCACTCTCAACTGTTACCTTTGGAAAAGTTTCTGGCCTATCACTTAGCTCAGAAAGAGTAACTTTTTTGGAAATTAATTTATGATAAACAGTAAATGATTATATGTGTATGTGTGTATATATATATACACACACACACAATGATATTGATCATAAGATTTATTGTAGTGACAAAGCCACAGTTAAAAAACTTGGTTTTGAATTATATAACACTTAAAATAACTCTCTCTCTAGAGTTCTCTTTCATCTCTCTGTATCTCTATTCACTTGTCTATCTGTATATCAATTCACTGTCTATTTATCCGTCAATTAAAATAGGAGAGAAATATTCATACCATGGAGTTAATTTAAAAATAAGTTTCAGGCCAGTGGCAGTAGCTCACACCTGTAATCCCAGCACTTTGGGGAGCCGAGGAAGGCGGATCACCTGAGGTTGGGAGTTCGAGACCAGCCTGCCCACTGAGAAATCCCATCTCTACTAAAAATACAAAATTAGCTGGGCGTGATGGCACATGCCTGTAATCCCAGCTACTCGGGAGGCTGAGGCAGGAGAATTGCTTGAACTCGGTAGGCGGAGGTTGTGGTGAGCCAAGACTGTGTCATTACACTCGAACCTGGGCAACAAAGTGAAACTCCGTCTCAAAAACCAACCAACCAAACAAAAAACAAAAAAAGTTTCAAAATTAAACACTTAATATGACTAGATTTATGCTCCTTTCCTTCCAAAAGAAACCTCTTAATAATGACAATACTCCAAGGATGTATAATTATTCTTTTACATGTGCATAAATTATATTGTAGAAAGACACAAAGCAATATGTTAATATTACTTATTTAAAAGTGGAGGAAAAGAGGAGACTTAGGTAACATCACTGAACCTTTTCTATATATTAATTTGAATTGGTTTCCTATTTACACTGACATTCTTTTATTTTATATGTATAGAAAAATGATAAAAATAAAATAATAGTGGTGTATAGATATTATATAGTTTCAAATTGCATCATGTGGAGATTCATAAAAAATGTTTTAGAATATTAAAACTTGGAGAAATGTTTACTTATAGTTTTAATTGATTTTCAGCCATGGTTTTTCAATTTTGAATGCTATAACACTCCTGATTAAGAGTTATGAAAGTTATCTATAAGTACTTGCCTTAATGAATACTTGCCAAAATATGTTATTTGCTATCCTGAACTTAGGTGTTATAGATTGGTTTCACAATTAAAAATAATTTTTTTCTCAGTTCTGTAAAAGTTATTTATGAATATGAGTGCATTTCAAGTTCATGTAATTAAATAAATTATGTTTTATGTAAAATAAATATAGGCATATGTATACCTGTAGCATGAAACTATATACAGTGAGTTGAATTGGAATTAAGAATCAAATCTAACAGAAAATTACTTAATTCAGCAGAACTGGGATTATAGGCATAAGCCACCATGCCTAGCTAAAATATTAATTAAATAAATAACATTATTACTCCTTTGATATGAATAATGTTAGTAGGTAATAAAGATAATATTAACGGAATTTTAAGACTGTACTAACCATCTAGAAGGAGCCATATATTAAGTACATAAAAGTATGCATTGAATAAAATTGTCTTGCATAGAAGGTTGTAATATTTGGAAATGATAGTATCAAAGAATATCAGAGTACATATTATTGCTTTAAAGATCTTGGGCAAAATTTCTGCCTGAACAGATTATGTAAAAATGGCAGAATTGAACTGCATCAAATCATCATTTTCTTTCAGCATTCAAATAAATGAACGTCAAAAATAAAAACCTTGAAAAACTGTTGCAAAACTAATGATTCTAGAAACTAGAAAAGCTGCCAAGAGTATTGGCATTCAGTACTCTTATTGAAGCCTATAAGACCAAGAGGTCACAGGATGGGCAAATAGAAGCCAGAAATTCTTAATATGAGCCTCAAAAATGAAGAAAAAATTCTGAAGCAGTATCTTTACCTACACATATTATAATTGGTGCGTTCTGGAAAGTACTGCCCACATGAAAGGGGTGGAGCAGCTTAAGGTGCACTGAATTTTTGTTCCTGATTATTTCTTCCCTTCACTGTAAGAGAAGCATACAAGTCTTCCAATTGGCATTTGCAGCACTTTCTCATGGGTAGCATGTGCATGTCTTCTCCAATATTAAGCCCAAAGGTGTGACTTGCTTGGGTTACTAAAATAGGAGTAAAGGCACCAGCGTCTAAATTCTAAGCAGCTTTATGCAGCATTGCATGCGTCTACTAATTTGCTCTAATAGAAGTGTGAATTTCAAATTACATAATAAATTGGGGATCTAATCTGTAGCAGAAAAGTAATAACAGGTACTCACCTCTAATATATTTATTCATTCTTTCATTCAAAAATCATTGATTAAGAACTTACAGTGCACTAGTTTCTATGGCAGCTATTGAGGACACAGTGTGAGGGCATTTAACATCACTGCAGAAACCAAAGCAGAGCTCAGGTATTCTAACAGAGGCTACACACTGCCTCACCCAAGTATCTCCTTTCCTGTCATGCTTTCAGGCTACCAAAATGTGGCTAGCAGAGAAAATCACTAGTTTTAAATAGTAATGAGGCAGAGAAAATAAGCAATACAGACATGATAAGAACATGGTCAAGACTGTCAAAGACAGAAGGAAAGATCTTGACAAAGCTATCCAACAAAAAAAAATGTAAAAAGAAATGGAAAGGTAGCTCTGCAAACTAATTTATGAAAATAAAAGCAAGAATTATCCTATGAACAATGTAGATTAGTATGAATCTGACACAGAACAAATAACTTAAAGACTGAAAATATTGTAATATTATTTTTAATTTAAGAAAACAATATCTATAAGACACAATGTAAAAGAAAAAAAGAATGAAAATGTTTCTTAGAGCAAGAAACAGTAAATGAGGCAAAAATAATGCAATCACATAGGCTCTTTATGATCATTTATAATATAGAGAAACTATAGAAATTCAAGTTGGAGGGAATAATTATTTTTGTCATCAAATAGTGGAAAAAACCTTGCAGGCAGGGAAGACAGTCGGCATAGCCTCAGACTTCTTTCTACCATCACTTAAATGCTTGCAAACACATCAGTGGTGATTGGAAAGCTCTAAATAATGGAAAGTATAACCTAAGAATATTACACTCAACTTACATGTTTTCCAAGCATAAAATAAACTAACAGCCTGTGTGAAATATAAAAGAACTCAGGTATGACAACACAGAAGCCATCCATGATATATCTACTTAAAGACAAAAATCTAATCAATTAGAAAATAAATAAAGAATTCAAGAAGAGAAAAGCATCCATCCATATCTGAATCAATTTAAAACAAAACTAGTATAAATATTTACCTAACACATTAAAAATGTCATGCTAAAATGTTATAGTAATAAATTTACTAACAAAAATTTTATAAAGGAAAGGAAAATTTAGAAGACATTTAAGAAGGCTAACACGGTGAAACCCCGTCTCTACTAAAAATACAAAAACTAGCCGGGCGAGGTGGCGGGCGCCTGTAGTCCCAGCTACTCGGGAGGCTGAGGCAGGAGAATGGCGTAAACCTGGGAGGTGGAGCTTGCAGTGAGCTGAGATCCGGCCACTGCACTCCAGTCCGGGCGACAGAGCGAGACTCTGCTTCAAAAAAAAAAAAAAAAAAAAAAAAAAAAGAATGCTAATGATTTAGTCAAATGATGATTTGTAATTTAAAACAAAGTTAAAAATTATGTAAGGATTCCAGCCTTAATGTGTTCCATAGTTACTTTTCTTATCCTTAGTCTGATCTTTTGAGATAATGTTTGGGTGTGAAAACTTTTAAATGAAACACGTCTACAATTTGTCATGTTAACTTCACTTTATTTTTTGATGTTAGATTAAAGACTAATAAATTTCCTTAATATAACTTAGGAATTTTGAACTATTTTAATAAAACTGTATATAGATAAATGTATTTGTATCATTTGATTAATATGTATGCATAGGATATACTAGGGATGATACTATTAATAATTAACCATGGAATATTAGCAGGTTAATACAACAGTGTATGAAAAAAATTGCATGTCATCAACAAGAGGGATTTATTTAAGGTATGTAACAGTGGATCAACATTTGAAAATCAAATAATGTAATTGACCATATGAACAAGATTAGAAAGAAATCCATATTATCATAAAACATTTCACAAAATAAATATCTAGGAGTACATACTGATGTAAGTAAATGAATCAAGTTGGGTTCATTTCCAGGATGCAAGGTTGATTCAACATATGCAAATAATTAAATGTGATTCATCACTTAACCGGAACTAAGGGCAAAAGCCACATGAGTATTTCAATACATGTAGAAAAGGCCTTTGATAAAATTCAACACTCATTCATGTTAAAAACTTTCAATAAACTAGGTATTGAAGGAACATGCCTCAAAATAATAAGAGGCATATATGACAAACCCACAACTAATATCATACTGAATGGGCAAAAGCTGAAACCATTCCCCTTGAAAACCCACACAAGACAAGGATGCCCTCTCTCATCACTCCTGTTCAACACAGTATTGGAAGCTCTGGCCAGGGCAATCAGGCAAGAGAAAGAAATAAAAGATATTCAAATAGGAAAAGAAGAAGTCAGATTATCTTTATTTGCAGATGACATGATCCTATATCTAGAAAACCCCATTGTCTCAACCTAAAAGCTTCTTAAACTGATAAGCAACTTCAGCAAAGTCTCAGGATATAAAATCCATGTGCAAAAATTGCTAGCATTTCTATACACCAACAACAGGAAAGCAAAGAGGCAAATCATGAATGAACTCCCATTCACAATTGCTGCAAAGAAAATAAAATACCTAGGAATACAGCTAACAAGGGAAGTAAATGACCCCTTCAAGGAGAACTACAGACTACTGCTCAAAGAAATAAGAGAGGACACAAATGGAGAAAGATTTCATGCTCATGGATAGGAAGAATCAATATCATGAAAATGGCCATATTGCACATAGTAATTTATAGATTCAATGTTATCCCCATTAAACTACCATTGACATTCTTCACAGAATTAGAAAAAAACATTTTAAAGTTCACATAGAACCATAAAAGGGCCTGACTAGCCAAGTCAATCCTAAGCAAAAAGAACAAAGGAGGTATCACATTACCCGTCTTCAAACTATACAAGGCTACAGTAACCAAAACATTACCGTACCTGTACAAAAACAGACACATCAGCCAATGAAACAGAGTAGAGAACTCAGAAACAAGACTGCACACCTAAACCAACTGATTTGCAACAAACCTGACAATGGGGGAAAGGATTCCCTATTTAATAAATGGTGCTGGGAAGGCTGGCTAGCCATATGCAGAAAACTGAAATTGGCTGGACCCCTTCCTTAAGCCATATAAAAAAATTAACTCAAGATGGATTAAACAGCTCAAAGTAAAACGCCAAACTATAAAGACACTAGAGGAAGATCTAAGCAATATCATTCAAGACATAGGCACAGGCAAAGATTTCATAACAAACATGCCAAACGCAATTGCAGCAAAAGCCAAAATTGACAAATGGGATCTAATTAAACTAAAGAGCTTCTGCACAGCCAAAGATACTATCATCAGAGTGAACTGAAAACCTACAGAATGGAAGATAATTTTTGCAATCTATCCGTCTAATAGAGGTCTAATATCTAGAGTCTACAAGGAACTTAAACAAATTTACAAGAAAAAAAAAACCAAAACATTAAAAAGTGGGCAAAGGACATGAACAGACACCTCTCAAAAGAAGACATACATGAGGCCAAAAAAATATGAAAAAAACTCAACACTGATCATTACAGAAATGCAAATCAAAACCATAATGAGATACCATTTCACACCAGTCAGAATGACTGTCATGAAAAAGTCAAAAAACAAATGCTGGTGAGGTTGTGGAGAAAAAAAGAATGCTTTTACACTGTTGGTGGGAGGGTAAATTAGTTCAACCATTGTGGAAGACAGTGTGGTGGTTCCTCAAAGATCTAGAGGTGGAAATACCATTTAACCCAGCAATACTCTACTGGGTATATACCCAAAGGAATATATGTTATTCAATTATAAAGATACCTGCATGTGTCTGTCCATTGCAGCACTGGTCACAATAGCAAAAACATGGGAGTAACCTAAATGTCCATCAATGATAGACTGGATAAATAAAATGTTCTACATATACAACATGTAATACTAAGCAGCCATAAAAAGGAATGAGATCATGTCCTTTGCAGACATGGATAAAGCTGGAAACCATTATACTTAGCAAACTAATGCAGGAAAAGAAAACCAAACAACACGTGGTCTCACTTATAAATGGGAGCTGTATGATGAGAACACACTGGACACATGGGGGTGGGGAACAACACACATTGGGCACCAGTGGGAAGGGTGGGGGAAGGGAGAGCATCAGGAAAAACAGCTAATGGATACTGGGCTTAATACATAGTTGATGGGATGATCTGTGCAGCAAACCACGATGGCATATGTTTACCTATGTAAGCACCCTGCACATGTACCTCTGAACTAAAATTAAAAGTTGAAGGAAAAAAATATATAAAGAATAGAAAAATCTCTGCAGGAAAATTTCAAATACATTATGTCCATACTATGCCCTTTCGTAGTTGGAGCAGAGCTCCCTATTCCTTAAGTGTAGGCTATCCATAGTGACTTTCTTCCAAGGATTATAGTACAAAAAGGGGTAAATCAGTAACTTCGTGGAGAAACCCAGCAAACACTACCTCAGCAAAGTTATCAACATCAACATTAATAGTGATAATTAATGTTGATAGTGTATATTCTTAATATGATGCATGAAAATGACACTTTTTCTCTGTGACTTTCTTGCAAAAACATAACTCTAGCATAATCATGAGAAACACATTGCACAATTCCCAATAAAAAATATATATGAAATATTTGGCTAGCATTTTTCAAAGCTGTCAAGGTTATTAAAAGCAAAGAAAACCTGAGAAATTGTTATAGCCAAGAGGAGTCTAAGGGGCCATGGCACTTAAATGTAATGTGGCAACCTAGATGGGACCCTGGAACAGAAGAACATTAGCTAAAAGCTAAAGACATCTGAATAAAGTACAGGGTTGAGTTAATAATACTGTATTAATATTCATTTATTAAACATAACAAATATAGTAATGTAGTGGGGGACACTGAATGTGAGGTATATGGGAAATCTGCACTATTTTCACAATATTTCTGTAAATCTAAAATTGCTCTAAGCAATAAAATCTATTTAAAGGAAATTAATGATGAGTAGAGCTAGGTGGTGGATTTGGGGAAATGTATCTCCATTATTGCTTTGATAGAGAATTTAAACTTAATATAAAAATAATGGTGTTTAAAAAGTGAAAACATTTAAAAAATTATAGATAATTTCATGATATTGGGTGCCTCTGTTCTCCTGAGTCTGTTTTACATTACTATAATTTATTTTTTGTTGCAGTATATAAAACATTTAAGTATGTTTTATATTGCTGTATTTTATCAATAAAATGAGAAAGCATTTTTGGAAAAAGGCATGATGTACTGACGCAAATGCATTATTTCTTTCTCTCATTTGTGCAATATTGACTGAACATTTTCTTTTATATCCTTAGCTCTAGATGTTGAGAATTTAAATTACGAGAAAACAAAAAGAGTCCAAAAGATAATGAAAAGAAAATTATTGCCCTTTCATGACAAACCTACCAGACTTCTTCTCATTATACATTCATCTAACCCTTTTTAAACTTAGTCATAATCTTACTTATAATTTTATTATCTAAAATTATAAAAACTAGATTTAGCAAGAGGTTTTTTTATAATACAACAGAGTGTACCTAATATATGCATACATATTCACATACACATACATACCAGGGTTTCTGAAGGTTCAGATATCCCAGCCTTTGTATGTAACTACATTGACATATTGTCTTCAAATTGCCTATTCTTCCAAAACAATCTACCTGCTTAAACTCTAAATCAACTTTAGTATTATTAGCAATAACTTTAAGTCTTCATGTGATCAGGTGTTTTCAAATATTGGCATTATTTTTGTCTAATCATTAGTCTGACGTATAGAAGTGCTGGGCCTTTTGTAAGTGAGAATATTTCTAATGGCATATAATTCATACTTAAAGCAATGCTGTTTTAAGTAAAAGACTGTATTATATAATGTAAGTTGATTAAGAAGATAAGGTTTCTGTAAAAGGTTATCTTGTCTTAGGTATTTTTCAGCTCATAAATCAGCCTGTTTGTGATCAAAGTTGTTTCTTATAAGTAGAAAGAAACAGGTTTCATAAATCTTGCACTGGGGTGTGGTGCATAAAAGTAGAGAAAATAAATATGTGCATCAGCAGGGAGAGTCCTATACGCAGACATCTAGCCAAGAAATAAGAAATTTTGTTACAAATTTTCTTTTTGTCATGCTTCACTTCGACATAATTGCACAGAACTTATAATTTTCTCTCTCACACACAGAAGCACACACATACACAAGCTGTTATGGACTGAATGTTTATGATCTTGCTCCCCCAAATTCTTATGTTAAAGTCCTCACACCCATATGTGATGACATTTGCAGGTAGAACCTTTGGGAGATAATTAGGTTTAAATGAGGTCATGAGAATGGGGCCCTCATGATGGGATTAGTGCGCTCATAAGAAGAGGAAGAGAGGTGAGAACGCTCTCTCTCTTTCTGCCAAGTATGTACACAGTGAGAAGGGTTGCCTTCAAGCCTAAAGAGTGCTCAGAATGAAAACTACCTTCTTGGGACCTTGATTTTGGACTTCCCAGCCTCCTTAACTGTAAGAAATAATTCTCTATGTTTTAAGCTACCCAGTTTATGGTACTTTGTTATAATAGCCTGAGTTGACACACCCCTCATCAAAGTTTAACATTTTCTGGTAGCACAGAAACATACAGTATTAATTAATCTTGTGGACTAAAATACTATCTCACCATTCAACTAAGATACCTATAAATAGATGCAGAATGATACCATTCCACCATTGTAAAAATCAGGAAAGTATAGCGTTGCAATCTGGTAGTATGCTCCCATGCCCAAGGCCTTAGCAATGTTATTGTGAAGAACTTACCAAGCTTCCCTTCATTACGCAGTATATTGTCCTTTAACTTCCCTCAATTTCTTCCTTTCCTACTTCCTCTCTTTCTCCCTCTCTTTCTCTGTCTCTTTCAGTCTGGTTATACAGAGTTACCTGGGAAATAGTAGGAAGGTGCTTTCAGTTTTTCTCATAGCCTATCCAATGAGTCAAAGAATCAGTATTTGATGACATGAAAGCTAAGCAACCAAACATATTTTGGCTGTTCGCTGATTTTTTTTCTTCCAGGCAAGCTATTGACATTTCAGTGCTTACAATTTTTCACATGCATTCAAAGGTGGTGATTCTTAGGAGAAAAAAAGAAAAGTTACGGAGTGCAAGAGAAATGTGTGAGTGTGTGAGTGTGTTGTGGGGGCTGCTGACAACGGCATTTATAATACTACAATGTACAGTTCCCACAAATAAAGCACTAGAGAGAAGTAGCAGAGAGTGGGGGAAAAGGAGTTTCTGCTTGTTTTGAAAAATCTTTCCTCATGTCAGAGCTACAGGTAATCTAATAGCAGGTTCACAAGGAATGTTGCCACATTAGAAAAAAGATGTTCAAAGTAAAAATTTGAAGGAATTTATGGATTGCACTTGGAGCTCTAGTTGATAAATGGTTCTTTAAATGTAAATCGAAAAGGAAATATGCAAGAGGACAGACAGCAAAGTAATGATAGTAAAATAGTTGTTTATTATTATTATCATTATCATTATTACAACAACAGCAGCAGCAACCACTAAAATTAACTACATATTGCTGAATTCCAGTTACTGTTTTCAGGACTTTGCACATACTATATTATTGAATTCTCAAAAAAACTATGAAGGATTTGCTATTACTAACCTAATTTTATAGATTAGGAAACAGAGATGTAGGATGTTAAATTAATTTTTCAAGGTCACACAGCTTGTAAACAGTAGCATTTGAAATGTTCACACACTATATAAGGCTCAAAATTTGTTGCAGAGACTTTGAACTGCAGCCTCTTCCCAGATTATTAATAGTATGATTTTCACTGAAAAAAACACAGTAAAATTTAAGTAAAATTTTTATTAGGAGTTATACAACATTGCTGTGCTTGATTTAAATATAGGCTATATTCTAAACTTCAGTATTACAGTAATCCTCTATTATTTTCTAAAGATAAGCTCCTCTATTCCCTCTCACAATCTTTTATTTTAAAAGGTTCTAAAAACCACCTAAATCCTTACAATCCTAGATCTTGATTTATTTTATTTTTAAATATGGAACTGTTAATGAGCTTTCTATCCTCTGAGATTTATCTAACCTGAAATCTAAGAATGCCATAACCTTTCTGGAAGTGTTTCTAATAGATTAGCAATTACAACTAATTTAATTAAATGAACTCATTTTTATTTTTAATGAAGTTGTTACTGTAGTAGTAATTTTCTGAGTATTGTACTTCAAGTATCTAAATATAGTTTTTCCATTTGCCTAAATAATACCTTGTGTAAATTAAAACAATGCCTCTTTATTTCAATGTTTTATCTCTCATTTACAAGGATGCCAATAAATAGTTCTCTGGGTTTCCAACATTCAGAAACTGCCACAGTGTTTTCAGAGAAAAACAATCATTACATAGTTGTATTATTTTAAGTAAAAATAGAATAGTTAAAGAGGGATGTGGTAGATCACCATGATTGCTACTTTATTTTCCAATATTGAAATATTGGCTGCAATGATAACTCTAGCAACATAAAGAAGCGTTGGAAAGCAGTCAGGATATTAATTTACATGTTCTCTATATAAATGTTATAAAAAACTGAAGGAAAGGAGAAAAGCAGGCCTTAAATTAAAAAATAATTGGAAATAGAAAGGAGGAAGGGAAAACGTAGGGGTGTAAAGTAAAAAGTGAAAGAAAATGTATTTGTAACTTGAAAATGTTAAGCTAATACTAATTCAACTTACATGCTTTATCTGGGAAGAGGTGATTTCTCTTAAGGAGAAGAAATTAAGCAAATCTGAGTTAAAATGGAGGGTGAGACTTTTAGGATATATATAAATATGACATTGTGTGTGTGTGTGTGTGTGTGTGTGTGTATATATATATATATAGCCATATCACTAAAACATATAATCATATGGAACACTAATAAACTTAGTAACGCATGGTAATACATAGGAAAAGACTCAGTATGAAGAGAATCCAGAAGACAGAGTTTGAAATAAAAAAAGCAGGTTAAAGAACAGAGTAACATGCTCATCCTAGACCAAAGAAAAGTTTTATAATGGCTCTAGGCATTTTCAAGGGATACAAGATGAACTGGTGATTCAAATGATGATTCAAATGATGGAAACGGGGTCAATTTCCTCTGTTTGTTAAATGAAGTGACAATGGACAATGATTAAAGTATTAACTTTTGCAGAGACACCGGAAGCTGAGAAATGGTGTTGAAGGTGGGACTGGGGATGGAGAACTGATTTAATCTAGTTTCCTCAGCTTCATATTTTTTAGGGGATGAAGAGAGAGGGGTTATCTTTCAAGAAAAGGCTTTGATACCTAAAAAAAAAGTTTCATGGTCCTTTAAATAATTTAAAGGAAATATATTTTCTAGCACTTTTTGCACAAAGGAAAACAGTTTAGTGAACTGTACATTGTTTGGAAAATTCATATGTTGTATTCAGTGTTTTTGATGATGTAAGATTGGGTCATAGCAAAAATATGCAATTTTACATTCTCTGAATATTTTCCTAGACTACAAATACCAAAATACTATATTGAAATATTACCAATATTTCATTTAACTTCAAATATGAAGACAACACTTGTAAAAAAAGGAAATATTTGTAATTAAATCTTGAAACAAAAAACAAAAACCTTTATGAAATAGAAAAGTAAAGATCTCCAAACAAAAATACTCAAAAACTAAGAGAGAGAGAAAAAAGAAAGAAAATACAGATAACCTTCAAGGATTAGAATATCTAATAGATACATGGGAATCATAGTCTACCACTCATTAGGAAAATAAATATATTTTGATTTGCCTGAAAGTACACAAATTCTGAGTAGATGAATATCTAAGGCTATATTTCAGAAAGAAAATTTTAAAAACCCACAGAAGACAGTACAGTAGACCCTCTGGATTCATGGATTCCAAGTACTCAGATTCAACCAAGGTGACTGAAAATATTTTTTAAAACCCACACAATAAAAATTTAAAAAACATTTTAAAAAACCCACACAATAAAAAATATATGCTTGTTCATAAATAACTTTATGAACAATGCGAAATAAACAAATATGAAACAAACTTTCAAGTAACAAATTATACTTGTTACTTTCAAGTAATAATATAACAATACAAGTATAGTACAACAGCTATTTAGAAACTATTTACATTGTAGTAGGTTTTATAAGTAATCTAGAGATTATTGAAAATATGTGGAAATTGTGCATAGGTTATATGCAAATAGTGAACTATTTTAAATAAATTATTTCCCAATTCACTGATTTGGGAATCAACGGGGGTCCTCGAGCCTATTTTGCACAAATTCCTAGAGACAACTGTAATGAGTTACAAGGAGAACAGGTACACAAGTAAATAAGGTATTTTGATAAGTCATATAACAATATGGATATTATAGTTATATTTGAAAGCTAATTAGCATATTTCAATTTGATATTTAAAAGTAACTTTAAAATGTTAGATGTTGATAACACAGAAATTAGCAAAGAGAAAGTTGACCCTTTTAAAGAAATATTCTAGTTCACCGAAAATATATATGTAGTTCTTTTTTATTGAAATTAATAGAAAAAATCCTAAAAGTATATGAACTCTCTCATTCAAACTCGTAAAGTAAGAAAAACGAAAATGAAAGAAATTCAGTGTAAGAGAAGTCAAAGAAGGAAAATGAAGGAAGCATTAATGTAAAACATCAAACACAGAACGTCACATTTAAAGTAAATTCATGTATTTAAATATTTAAATCAATAATTTAGATAAATAGAAATAGATTAAATACTCCTTTGAAAAGCAGAGATTCCTTTGAAACCTAATAAGTAATTCCAAATAAATCAGCAATCATGAAAAATATAAACATATGTACTCTTTAATATGCTGAGGCTCATTTGAATTTAAACAAACCAACATGGCACATGTATAATATGTAAAAAACCTGTACATTGTGTCCATGTACCCTAGAACTTAAAGTATAATAATAATAAAAAAAGAAAGAGCAGATATATATTTAAGTAAATACAGAAAAATTAAATGGGAAGTCAGAATTTAGAGACAGTACATATAACCAACTTTTTCAAAGGAGTTTTTCTATAACATAGAGGAAAAACAGTAACTGGTTGAAAAAAAGTAGGAATAAAAACAGGTTTTTTTTTTTTTTTTTCTTTTTAAGAAGGAGAAACAGCAGCATTCCGTGCACATGGATATGATCCAGTGAAAAGTGGATCATGAAAATACAGGCGCTTGGAGAACAAAACATGGAAAACCACTACAGCAATATTTAACGTAGACAGCAAGACCTGCCTACAGTTTCTGAATCAAAATATGGTGTTTTGATATAATAATTAAATCAAGAAAACAACCCTTAGAAGAGCTATGGGAATAAGGAGGCATGGGTTAACACATAAATGTTCTAATTCATGATGGTGAACCAACAATACTCTAAAAAGTTAATTAATTAGTAAATAGACTCAAAACACTTAAAGATAGATGTAATAGTAAATATCAGAAGAGCTAAAACAAATGTTTACCACTAGTTATCTTTGTGAGTGAGAAGATGAAGAATTTTATTTTAAATTTATATTCTTCTGGGCTATTTGAAAATTATTACAATGTGGATGTATTTTTTGAAAAAACACTTTCATATAACAAATATGAAATAAGCTTTATGAACAAACAATGTGAAGTAAACAAATATGAAACAAACTTTCAAGTAACAAATTATGCTACATCTTCCAATGGAACATAAAGATGCAATTACATAGAACAGAAATAATCTACACAGTTAACAATGAAAGATGTTCCAATATATTATTATGTGAAAAAATACAGTTACGAAAAATATGTATTAAATTCTGAATGCATACATTTGGGTATACTTGGGGAGGAGAAAAGAAAATCTCTTTGTTAGCTGAATACTTTAAAAACCACCAACATGCATTACTCATAGAATTATCATATTCTTAACTAATAAATTTTAATAACTAATAAGAATTCTAGATGTCACAGGTTTCTGAGAAGTGTTAGATCACAGTATAGCGATATATACCAATTGGGAGGATAAAAAGCTTTCTGTTTTAATGCTGGAAGAAAGTCATGGAGCATCCATTAACATATCAATTTGATCACTTTTATTGCCATTAATTACTGACCATTGATGCATTACCTATCTTTTATTTAGAATTTCTAAAGAGATGAGGACAATAGGTCAGATCTTACCTTCCCACATTGACTCCCTTGTGCAGTATTTACTACAACCTTGAATCTCCACACATGAATTGTGAGAATAGCTTCAATCATTTAATCAGACCATTATCTATACGTAAATTCTATTTGTTGTCAAAATAAGGAAACTGTCCTACATTCTTATTTATCCTAGAATAAAATATATTGACAATGGAGTACTATGTCCATTTTTGTATGCTTTTAGAAACATTAATGTATTTGGGTATATAAAATAAATAATTAAGATCTATTTGTTTAGTTGTATTAACATACCTGCAGAGTCGGGAAGAAGGCAAGATTTAGGTGTTAGAGCTCAAATCAGATCTTTTTTGCACCTTAAATTCAAATGTCCCTGGGAAATACCTAACTGCTTGTCTAATCATAAAGAAGAAAAGCTATATGTTTGAGAGTAATCGAAGGCTTCCAATTTAAAATGACAGAATTGCCTCCTACAGGAATGAGAACCAACACAGAGGAAAAAACTTGATATATCAGTCAACACATTGTGAACAAATATGGTATTTCATTAAATCTTTCTCTTGTTTGTTATGATACTTTTAAGTCTTTTCCTTTTTGATTCTTTTGGACTTGTTTTTATGTTTCATATACTGTCAGATGGTCTTCTTGTTTAACACATACTGGTTCTAACAAATAGAATTAGCTAATGTTATAAAATCTGTTGTTAATAATGACTTAAATATAAATTATAGTATTTCACAGCACAAATAATTGGCATTTATCTGTTTTTTCCCGAGTGTAAGTTTTGTATAACAAGCAATTCAGCATTGTATTGGGGGCCTACTGTGTGCCAGGAACTATCCTAGAGAATTGGAATATGTCAGTGAACAAAAGAGAAAAAGATTCTTTCCCCCAGAAAACAAATTCTGAAAATATTATGTATGCACTGTGTTAGAAACTGAATTGAAAGGAGAAACATATACTTGCTCTCTTTCACTCCAATGTTTTTAATATTCTTAGAAAACTTATGGATATTATGAATTCATAGATAAAAATGCAAATCTAGATGGAAACTGTGACCTGCATGCTGGGATTGCAGAGTACCAGGCTGTATTGGGAATTAGAAGCCTGGCAGATGATGGATGGTGACAGCATTGTTTCACTTAATGAAGTGGCTATTGAAGCTTAAAAGGGGAAAGATGACAAAAGGGAACTGAGCACTTTTGTCTGTGGAAGAAGAAAAAGCTTTATATTATACCAAGGAGAACTGAACTCACTACTTCTTTTTGAACTTCATTAATCTTTCCTGTGAAAATCTATCTCATTGTCAAGCAGCTTGATGGCCACTTTGGGAAAATGATTTGCTTCTTCATAATGGAACCAATGCCTTCATTATCCTGAGGCTCCAATGATATTCCACCTTCACAGAACTAATAAGACCAGCAATGCTCTGGAGAAGTCACTGTGAAGATGTCAAATGGTACCGTTGAGACAAAATTTTGCCTCCTGGGGCGATTTTTCTTTTAATTTGTTACTGAGAACAGCAATACATAGAAGAGCCAAATGATGTTGCTGAGAATTTTTATGCAGATACATTTATATTTGAGTACAAGAAAGAGAAGCTTTTGAAGTTCTAGTGAATCTTTTCTGTAGCCTGATCTTCAAGTTTAATAGTGCAAACTTTCACTGAAGTCAAAAGGCAAAACAAAATGTCACAACAAAAATACAAATCTATGAAAATCCCACACTTCTAAAAGCAGTCATTTTCCAGTGCCAATCCCCAAAGCTTTCCACAGTCTTTATTTATATCTATTTTTATGCAAAGAAAGCGGAAGAAAAACACATGCAAATTACCTAAGATTCCTTCCTTTGGAAAATATTCAAAATCCAGCACTATTTCATTCTTTGAATATTACAATACAGACTTTTATTAGCAGAAAAATCATTTTTCATATAAGAATATCTAAGTAATTAGAACATATTTTTAAATTGAATAGCTCATTATTAATCATTGTTTTTCTTTTAAAAACTATTGGGCAGACAGCTTTTGTTTTTAATGTGTAGTCAATTAAATCATTTTGGTGCTGTAACATAGCTCAGCTGTATCACACTTCGCTTTCACAAGGCCTTGATGTTTTGTCTTTGAGATGACTGTTTTTCTTTTAAATCACAGGTACTTATTTTCAGCCTTGTTTTCCTCCATCGGTTCCTGCATCTGTGCAGTGGGTGGAACTGGCTGTATATCAGCTCCAGCCCTTTAATGATAGGGATCACAGACTAAAAAAATAGCCTAGAATGCCAATGGCTGTGTGGAGAAGGCAGAAAATGAGGACAATGTCTGCTGCAGGCCTAATACTTTACCTTAAAAATGTAGTGTGGTGTTCTTGGGGGTTATTATTCTTCTATGGTTCAGAAGAGAATTTAGAAAATTGGAGTTAGCGTTTTTCTTTTATTATCTTTAATTAAGCTTGTACATAGAATAGGCCAAAATGGAGACACTCCTCACATCTGACTGTGAATGTGAACATTCAGAATAAACAAGTAGAATATTACAAATGAGAAAATAAAAGGAGCTTTTTTAAAGTGTTAGCCATATTTTTCTTTTCAAATGTTCTTTGAGATATAACTGGCAGCCAGACTAATCCAGGCTCCAGTTTTTTGGCTAATCACACAAGGAGAACATAAATTATTAATTGCAGAATTTCAATTACAAATTTATTTGAATCCAATGTTTCTTCTGCTTTTATGGTTTATTAAATCAGCATAAACTACAACTTAACCACACTATTAAACACATAGATTCAGGTACTTGAAATTAAACAGACCTAAGATGAGAATTAGACAGAAATAACTTACAAAGTTTTCCTCTTCCATATCATTTTTTACTTAAAATGTTATTATTAACAATTTTTCTAAATAGAGGTTTCCACTTTCAGCACTGACATGTAAAAATCCTGGAAGTTGTTACTTGTGTCCTTACGACAAGAAAATACTGAACAAATGCAAAATCAATGACTCTTGTTAGATGTGCCAGAGAAAGGAGTTTCCATAGGCTAATGTTGAATGTTACAGCTGAGACCTATTTACTGAGAACAAAAGCCGCTGGAACCCTAGAGTAGTAAGCACACTTAAATGGTAATTTTGATAAATTATTTGAAGCTGAATTGCTGGCCTGAGATTGAGAATTTCTTAAGAGGGCATGTAGACATAACAGTGCCCCAATAATTTCCTGGGTTTTGCCTCCAAGAATCCAACCACATTCTTGTGGTAAAAATCCAAGAAATATCACTTTGTGGCTTGGGCAGGGGCAGGAGTAATCATTGTGGAAATGTCTTGGTCGTTCTCCATAACAAAGAACTATTTTCCAGGGGGAAAGACTGTAACAAAGCTTTGTTCCAAAGCAGTGGGGGACTGGCATTCCTCTCACTCTTGTCCACTCCAGTTTTTCTGTTCTTTCTGAGGAAGTAGGGAACTATATAAGAATTAACACATGTAAATGTCATAGAAGAGAAATGAGTCAATAAAAAACTGAGAAATCTTCAACAAAAACATCAACTGACAGAGCTGCACCAAGACTACTTAGCTACTTCCTCCTAAGTGTCATAACTGCTTCACCCCACCCAGCAAGTGCTTTCACATTTCCTGTATTATTCAGGGTTCTGCAGAGGTAGAGAGCCAATAAGATATATGTGTATATAAAACGGAGTTGATTAGGGAGAATGGCTGACATGATAAAAGGCAAAGTTCCATAATGGGCTGTCTGAAAGCCTGGGAAAGAAAGAAGCCAGTGGCATGGCTCAGTCCAAGTCTGAAAGCTTCAAAACCAGGGAAGCTGACAGCATAACCCACAGTCTGAGCCCAAGTGCCCAAGAGTCTTTGGGAGGCTACTGGTGCAAGTCACAGAGTTCAAAGGCCAAAGAACCTGAAGTCTGATGTTCAAGGACAGGAGGAGAGGAGTCAAGCATCTGGCACAGGAAGAGAAAGAAAGTGAGAGAATCAGCAAGCTGCTTATTCCTACTTCTGCCTGCTTTGCTCTAGCTGTGTGGGCAACCGATTGTATGGTGTCCACCCATACTGATGATGGGACTTTCTCTCCCACTTTATTGACCTATTGTCCATCTCCTCTGGCAACTCACCCATACAGACACACCCAGAAAAATACTTTAGCAGCCATCTAGGCATCTCCCTATTCAGTCAAATTGACACCTAATATTAACCATCACATTCTGCTCCCGGCCTCTCTTTCCACTTAGGGGGACATCTTTCCACACTGAAACTGGCCTGTGAAGTCTGCAAGTGGTGACTACTCCATCAAATGCACATACATCAATATAAGACAACAAGAAATATGAAAAACCAAGAAGACATAATACCACTACAAGAATGTAGAGGCTGACCCCAAACGAAAGCCTACAAACTTCCTGACCAAGAATACAAAGTAATTATTTTAAGGAAGATCAGCAAACTCAGGAAAATACAGAGAAATGACTTATTGAAATCAGACAAGCGATAAGTGATTTGAAATGAAAAATTTAGCAGTTAAAATTATTTATTTAAATTATATAATTATAATAATAATTATTAAATGATTAATATTTTAAATTAATTATTTCAGTCTGTGAATATCTTTATTTATCATTAAATAATTTTTGCATTATTAAAAAATCAAGTAGAAAATTCTAGAGCCTAAAAATATAATGAATGGAAAAAAAAGTTAATACAGAAAGTTAACAGCAAATCAAGTAGAAGAATCTGTAAACTTGAAGTAATGTAAATAGACTGAGAAAGCAGAAAAAAGAAAACAAAATAAATAAGAAGAAAGCTTATGAGATTTATGGAATAGCATCAAAAAAGGAAAACCCAAATCATAGAAACTTTATGATGAGAAATGGGGGAAAAAGTGGCAGAAATTTTATTCAAATAATAGCAGAAAACTTTGCAAATCTGTGGAAAGATATAAATATCCAGATACAAGAGGTTAAATGTCCCAATCAGATTCAATCCAAACAGTCTACATCAAGACATTGTAATCAAACTGTCAAAAATCAAAGACAGGATACTGAGAGCAGCAAAGGATGCAAATCACATATCAGGGAGTTTCAGTAGTTTTAGTAGGGGACTTTTTAGCAGATATAGATCAGGAGAAAGTGGAATTATTATTCCACTTTCAAAATGGATATTTTGAAATATTCAAATATTCAAGCATGTTCAAAATGCTGAAGGAAAACAATTGTGAACCAAGAATACCATACCTGGCAAAGCTCTTCTTTGGAAATAAAGAGGAGATAGATTTCCTAAGCAAACAAAAGCTGAGGGAGTTCATCATCACCAGCTCTGTCTTACAAAAAATGTTAAAGGTAGTACTTCAAGATGAGATTAAAAGATGCTAATTAGGAACAAAAAATGAAAGTATAAAACTCACAGGTAAAAATAATTTCACAACCATATTAAGAATACTCTGATACTATCATGATGGTGTGTAAATTACTTCTGTCTTTAGTATGAAGGTTAAAAGACAAAACTACTAAATAATAGCTGCAATAATTTGTTAGGGGATAAACAATACAAAAATATTTAAATTTGGTATTAAAACTATAAAAATGTATGTGGGTGGAGTAAATATGTAGAGTTATCTTATGCAATCAAACTTAAGTTTGTTATCAGCTTAAAATAGCTTCTATATAATATATAAAATGTTTTACATTAAGCCTCATGGTAACCACAAATCAAAAAGCTATAGATATGCAAAAGGTAAAAAGCAGAAAATCTAAGGCATACGACTAGAGAATATTATCTAATCACAAAGGAAAACAGCAAGAAAAAAAAGAAGGACAAAGGATCTACAAAACAACCAGAATACAATGAGCAAAATGGCATTAGTGAGCCCTTACCTATCAATATATTACCTAGAAGATAAACAGATTAAATTCTGCAACCAAGAAACACAGAGTGGCTAAATAGAGTTTTAAAAAAATCAATTATGTGAGTCATTTCACTTTTTAAGGACACAAATACAGTAAAGTGAAAGAATGAAAAAATATATTCCATTCAAATGAAAGTCAAAAGACAGCAAGGGTAGCTATAGTTTTATTTAAGTAAAAATCTGTATAACAAGACAAAAAGGATCATTATATAATGATAAAGGGTTCAATTTATCAAGGAGATGTAGGAATTATAAACATGTATGCACCACCAATCAAAACATCTAAACATATAAAGCAAATATTAATAAATCTGAAGAAAGAGATAGACTGCAATATAACAATAGTAGGGGACATCAATATCCCACTTTTAACAATGAACACATAATCCAGACAGATAATCAATAGCAAAACATTGAACTTGAACTATACTTTAGACCAAATGGACCAAAGAAACATATACAAAGCAGTCCATCCAATAGGGACAGAACACACATGTTGGTTTAGAATCATATCACATGTTAGGCACAGAACAAGTGTTAACAACTTTAAGAGAATGGAAATAACATCAAGGATTTTTTTCTGATCACAATGGCATGAATAAAACGGCATAAATGGAGAAATTCTGGAAAATTCACAATATGTGAAAATTAAACAACATGCTTCTGAACAACAAATGGGTCAAATAGAATTAAAAGAGAAATTATAAACATATTGAGACAAACAAAAATAGAAAAACAACACATGAAAACTTAGGGGATGCAGCAAAAGTGGTTCTAAGAGTGAAGTTAGACCTACATGAAACATATAAACACCTGCATGAAAACAGAAGCAATATATCAAAGAAATAACCAAACACATACTTACCTGGCAGGGGAGATACCATGATCATGAAGGCGGTTTTCCCAGGGCGAAGCTTATCCATTGCAGTCCGGATATGCTGACCCGTGTGATTTCCCCAAATGTAGGAAAGTGAACTGCTTAATTTGCGGTAGTGGGGTACAGCGTTCACGCTTTCCAAAGAAAAGAAAAGAAAAAAGAAAGAAAGAAAGAAAGAGAGAGAGAGAGAAGAAAGAAAGAAAGAAAGAAAGAAAGAAAGAAAGAAAGAAAGAAAGAAAGAAAGAAAGAAAGAAAGAAAGAAAAGAAGAGAAAGAAGGGAGGGAGGGAGGGAGGGAAGGAGAGAGAGAGAGAAAGAAAGAAAGAAAGAAAGAAAGAAAGAAAGAAAGAAAGGAAGGAAGGAAGGAAGGAAGGAAGGAAGGAAGGAAGGAAGGAAGGAGAAAGAAAGAAAGAAAGAAAGAAAGAGAGAGAGAGAAAGAAAGAAAGCAAGCAAGCAGGGAGGGAGGGAGGGAAGGAAGGAAGGAAGGAAGGAAGGAAGGAGAGAGAGAAAGGAAGGAAGGAAGGAAGGAAGGAAGGAAGGAAGAAAGAAAGAAGAAAGAAAAGAAAGAAAGAAAGAAAGAAAGAGAGAAAGAAAAGAAAGAAAGAAAGAAAAAGAAAGGAAGGAAGGAAGAAGGAAGGAAGGAGAAAGAAAGAAAGAAAGAAAGAAAGAAAGAAAGAAAGAAAGAAAAAAGAAAGAGAAAGAAAAGAAAGAAAGAAAAAAGAAAGGAAGGAAGGAAGGAAAGAAAAGAAAAGAAAGAAAAGAAAAGAAAAGAAAAAAGAAAAGAAAAGAAATAACCAAACATTACACCTCAAGGACCTAGAAAAAGAAGAACAAACTATGTGTAAAGTTAGTAGAATGAAGGAAATAAGATCGGCATATAGATAAATGAAATAGGGACTAGAAAAATCATAGAAAACATCAACACAAATAAGAGTTAGTTTTTTAAAAAGATAAACAGACTATGCCTGTAATCCCAGCACTTTGGGAGTCCCAGGCGGGCGGATCATGAGGTCAGGAGATCGAGACCATCCTGGCTAACACGGTGAAACCCTGTCTCCACTAAAAATACAAAAACAGAATTAGCCGGGCGTGGTGGCGGGCGCGTGTAGTAGAATGTCGTGAACTCGGGAGGCGGAGCTTGCAGTGAGCCGTGGAGAATGTGCCACCGCACTCCAGCCTGGGCGACAGAGCAAGACTCCATCTCAAAAACAAATAAATAAATAAAAATAAACAAAACTGGTCAACCTTTAGCAAGACTAACTTAAAAAAATGAGAGAAGACTCAAATACATAAAATTATAAATGAAAAAGGAGACGTTACAACTGATGCCACAGAAATACAAATAATCATAAGAGGGTGCTAAGAGCACTTGTACACTAACAAATTGAATAAATACCTAGACACATACAGCTTATCAACACGGAATAATGAAGAAAGGGAAAATCAGAATAGATAAATAATAAGTAAGGAGATTTAATAAATAATTAGATGTCTTCCATCAAAGAAAAACTTAAGACCCTTATTCACCATGATCAAGTGGAATTTATCCCTGGGATGCAAAAATGATTCAACATAAACAAATCCACAAATGTGATATACCATACTAGCAGAATGTAAAACAAAAAACCCACATGATCACCTAAGAGAGGCAGAAAAGGCATTTGACAAAATTCAACATCCTTTCATGATAAAAACTATCAACCAATTAGGTATCTCAGTACAGAAAGGCCATACATGACAAGTTCGTACCTTATGTTGATACATAACAGTTTACAGTTAAAAACTTTTCCTCTAATGTCAAAAACAAGATGATAATGCCCAATCTAGCCGTTTTCGTTTAACATAATATTAGATGCCTGCAGATTTTTTTTTTTAAAGACAAAATCTAGCTCTGTCACCCATGCTGGAGTGC
Source organism: Rhinopithecus roxellana (assembly GCF_007565055.1). Taxonomy (NCBI): domain Eukaryota; kingdom Metazoa; phylum Chordata; class Mammalia; order Primates; family Cercopithecidae; genus Rhinopithecus; species Rhinopithecus roxellana. Next base: position 29,320,092 of record NC_044554.1, on the reverse strand, counting down.
AGTGGTGCAATCTTAGCTCACTGCAACTTTTGCCTCCCGAGTTCAAATGATTCTCCTGCCTAAGCCTCCCCACATAGGTGGAATTACCGGCATACATCACCATGCTCTAATTTTTGTATTTTTAGTGTACAAGGGGTTTCACCATGTTGTACAGGCTGATCTTGAACTCCTGACCTCAGGTGATCTACCTGTCTTGGCCTCCCAAAGTGCTGGGATTATAGGTGTGAGCCACTGCGCCTGGGCAGATGATAACCTATATAACAAAAACCCTAAAGACTCCACCAAAAATATTAGAACTAATAAAAAATTTCAGTAAGGTTTCAGGATATAAAATCAGCATATACAAATTAATAGCATCTCTATATAGTATTCACTATCCAAAAATGAATTCAAGAATGCAATTGCTAATAGCTACAAAACAAGAAAATATTTAGAAATAAATTTAACCAAGGAGGGGAAAGCTCTGCACATCAAACACTGTAAAACAATGATGAAAGTAACGGAAGAAGACACAAATAAATGGGAATATATATGTTAAGTTCAGGCATTAGATAAATTCATATTGCGAAAATGCCCACACTCCACAAAGCTGTCTACAGATTCAACGCAATCCCTAATGCATTACCAGGGATATTTTTCATAAAAGTAGAATAAAACAATTCTAAAATTCATATGGCACCACATACACACCACAAAATCCAAAATCCAAATATCCAAAGCAATATTGAGCAAAAAAAAAAAAACAAAAAAACAAAAAAAACAAACCAACCAGCCAAACAAACAAAAAGCAAAGCCAGATGCATCACATTACCCAATTTCAAAATCTACTACAAAGCTCTAATGACCAAACTAGCACGATACTGGCATAAGAACAGACACATCAATCGATGGATCAGAATAGAGAGCTCAGAAGTAAATACATGTATTTATAGGGCAACTGATTTTCAGCAAAGGCACAAAGAACATACAGTGAGGAAAAGGCAGTCTCTCCATTAAGTGATGTTGTGAAAACGGGATATCTCCATGCAGGACAATGAAATTGAACCCATATCTTTTGTCATATACAAAAATCAACTCAAAATGGATTAAAGACTTAAATGAAAGGCCTAACACTGTGTAATTACTAGAAAAGAACAAAGGGGAAAAGCTCTATGACACTGGTCTAAGCATGATTTTTAGATATGACTCTAAATGTACGGGCATCCAAAGCGAAAATAGACACATAAAAAAAAAAATCAAAAACTTCTGCACAGTAAAGGAAACAATCAACAGAGTGAAGAGACAACCTACAAAATGAGATAATTTATTTGCAAACCATAGTCTGACAAGTGGTTAATATTCAAAATATATAAGTAACTTAATCAACTTACTAGTAAGAAAACAAATAATCCAATTTTTGAAAAGGACAAAGGACCTAAATAGACATTTCTTAAAAGAAGTTATACAAATGGCCACCAGGTATATGAAAATTGTTTGACATCACTAAGTATTTGAGAAATGCAAATTAAAATCACAATGAGATATTACCTCACACAATGAGATATAATGTTAGGGTGCCTATTATCAAAAAGACCAAAGGTAAGTATTAAAAAGGATATAGAGAAAAGAGAACCCATGGACACTGTTCTTGGGACTGTAAATTAGCACAATTATGGAAAATGGTATTGAGATTCCCCCCAAATTAAAAAAATGAAACTACCATATAATCTAGGAATCCTACTACTGGGTTTATATCCAGAGTATGATAATATGTCAAATCGATATTTGTACTCCAATGTTCATTGCAACAATAGCCAAGATATAAAATGAACTTCAGTGCCTCTCAACAAATGATGAGATAAAGAAAATGTGGTATGTATTCACAAAGGAATGCTACTAGTGAGTAGTATTTTAAAAGAAAATACTAGCATTTGTGATGACATGGATGAACTTGGTGGAAATTATTTTAAGTGAAATAAGCCAGGAACAGAAAGAGAAATACCACAATTTCTCACTTACATGTAGAATGTATAAAAGTCAGACTCATAGAAACAAAGAGTGTAATGGTGGGTACAAGAAACTGGGAGGTGTGGTGACTGGGGAGATATTCAAAAGTCACAAAATTCCAGCTAAATAGAACTAATAACAGCACATCTATTGTATATCATGGTGGCTAAAGTTACAAACAATACATTACATACTTAAAAATGAGTGAGAAAGTAGATTTTTAATTATTCTTACCACCAAAAAGGTACAAGTATGTGAGGTAATACATACATTAAATATATTTATATACAACACAAATATATACAATTTTGTTAAGAACATTTTAAAAATAAAAAAGACAATTATAACACAGATGTTAAAATGGTCATGAAGGGAATTGAAATAACTATTTATAATGTTAAGGGACAATGAAAAAGTGGACAGCATTCATAAAGATATGGGTAACGTTTAAGAATCAATAGAAAATGCTAAAAATAAAAAACACTATTCCCACAAATGAAGTTTATCAGAGTGGATAATAAAAACAAAACGCAACTATAGGTTGTTTATAAGAACCTCACTTTAAAATAAAAGTGAAGTTACTTTAGGTTAGAAGTAAAAGTATAGGGCTGGGCGCCGTGGCTCATACCTGTAATCCCAGCATTTTGGGAGACTGAGGCGAGCGGATCACTTGAGGCCAGGAGGTCGACACCAGTCTGGCCAACACGGGGAAACCTACTTCTAATACAAATACAAAAATTAGCCAGCCATGGTGTTGCGCAGCTGTAATCCCAGCTACTGAGGAGACTGAGGCACGAGAATCACTTGAACCCAGGAGGCAGAGGTTGCCATGAGCCAAGATTGTGCCACTGCACTCCAGTGTGGGCAATAGAGTGAAACTCTGTCTCAAAAAAAGGAGAAGGAGTAAAGATATGGAAAAATACATGCCATACTAGCCATACTAACTATATTAGTCCATTCTCATGCTGCTAAAAAAGACATATGCAAGACAGGGTAATTTATAAAGGAAACACATTACAAGAAAAAACAAACAAACAAACAAACAAACAAACAAACAAAAAACTGCAGACCAGTATCTCTCATAGACACAAAAATTATTTGGCAAAGTATTAGCAAATTGAAACTAACAGTGAGTGAATGAAATTTATTTCAGGTATGGCTCAACAATTAAAAAATTAATCAGTGCACCCTACAACATGGACAAACTAGAAAAGAAAAATCATAAAATCATATCAATTGATTCAGAAAGAACATGTAAAAAAATTCAACACTCATTCATGACAAAAACTCTCAGCAAACTAAGAACATAGGAAAACATCCTGCACTTGATAGGTAATATCTGTGGAAAATCTATAACTAACATTGTCCATAATGTTGAAAAAGTGGATACTTTCCCCTAAAATAGAGAACAAGGCAAGAATGTCTTTTTTCACCACCCTTATTCAACATTGCATTGGAAGTCCTAGCTAGTGCAAGAAGTCAAGTAAAATAAATTAATCAAAAGTTATAAGAGAAAAGGAAGAAATAAAGCTGCCTTTGTTCAGAGATGACAATCAGAGATGATATGATTGTCTGTGTAGAAAATCTCAAAGAATCAATGGAAAAAGACCACGTGAAAATAACAAGTAATTATTGCAACAGTACAGGATACAAAGTTAATTTGAAAAATCAAATGTTTTCCTATATATCAGCAATAAACATTTAGAATTTGAAATTAACAACATAATACCATTAGGATCTATATGTGGAAAATTACAAAATGCCAATGTAAAAAACAATAAAACTCCAAATAAATGAGGAGATATTCTATGTTTCTGTATTGGTAGATTGATGACTGTTAAGATGTCAGTTCTTCCCAGCTTGATGTATAGATTCAGTGCAATCTCAGTCAATATATCCCAAACTATTTGGTAGCTATTAAGAAACTGACTCTAAAGTCTATATGAAAAACCAAAAGACCTAGAATAGCCAACACAATATTGAAGATGAAAAATAAAGGTGGAGAGCAGATGCTACTCAATTTTAAGAAATATTATATGTTTGCAATAATTAAGAGAGTATGTTATTTGTGAAAGTACAGAGAAAAGGCATGAGGAGAAGGCTGGAGTTATCAATAGACCATATTGGAGAACTCAGAAATAGATTCACATAAATAATCAAATAATATTTGACATCAGGGCAATAAAAATTAAATGGAGAAAGGCTAATCATTTCAAGAAATGGTGCTGAAATAATGGAACATCAATATGCCAAATAGTGAAGATAGACAGAGACCTTACCCCTTATAGAAATATTAACTGAAATGGATCTTAGGCCAAAATGTAAAATACAAAAGAATAAAACTCTTTGAAAAAGGCATAGGAGAAAATCTACATGAACTTGGCTGTGTTGATGAATTTTTAAGTATAACACTAATAGTACAATCCCTAAAAGTAAAAAAGAAATCATGTTTGACATTATTAAACATACAATTTCTGCTCTGGGAAACACATTAAGAGAATGAAAAGACACAGGTTGGTAGGTCTCAAAACACATATCTGAGGAAGTACCTGTATCAAAAATAGAAAAAATACCCTTAATACTCAACAATAAATAAACAACCCAATTGAAAATTGTCACAAAAAATGAAAAGACACCTTATCACAGAAAATATACAGATAGCAAATAAGCATATGAAAAGATTTTCAACATGGTTTGTCATTAGGGAATTGTAAATTAATACGATAATAAGATATCTCTACACACCTTTTAGAATGGTTAAACTCCAGAATAAATTGACAATATCAACTGCTGGTGAGAATGCAGAGCAACAGAAATTCTCATTCACTGCAGGTGGGAATGCAAAATGGCATGGCTTCTTTGAAAGACAGTTTGGCAGTCGTAAAAAATTTAACATAGTCTTTTCATACATTCCAGTCATCATGCTCATAGGTATTTACCCAAATGATTAAAAAAAAATTACCCGGCCGGGCGCGGTGGCTCAAGCCTGTAATCCCAGCACTTTGGGAGGCCGAGACGGGCGGATCACAAGGTCAGGAGATTGAGACCATCCTGGCTAACACAGGGAAACCCCGTCTCTACTAAAAAAATACAAGAAACTAGCCGGGCGTGGTGGCGGGCGCCTGTAGTCCCAGCTACTCGGGAGGCTGAGGCAGGAGAATGGCGTGAACCCGGGAGGCGGAGCTTGCAGTGAGCTGAGATCCGGCCACTGCACTCCAGCCTGGGCGATAGAGCGAGACTCCGTCTCAAAAAAAAAAAAAAAAAAAAAAAAAAAAAAAATTACCCATAGTGTACATGAATGTCCATAGCAGCTCTATTCATAATTGCTAAATATTTGAAGCAACCAAGATTTCCTTCAATGTATTTGATAATGGATAATGTATAAACCAACTGTGACACATATAAAATGAAATACTATTCATCAATACAAACTTATTCTTGATGAAGTAGAAAATGAGTTATCAAGCCAAGACAAAATGATGATTAATCTTAAATGCATAATGCTATATGAAAAAGGTCAGTCTGACAAAGCTACATACTTTACAAGTCCAATTATGTGACGTTTTGGAAAAGGCAAATTCTAAAGATGGCCAACAAATCAGTGGTTAACAAGGCTTATGTTGGGGCATACTGCATAGGTTAAGCACAAGGATTTTTAGTGAGGTGAAATTATTCTCTATAATACTGTAATGGTGAGTACAAGGCAATACGCACTGTCAAAACCTGTAGGACGGTACAACAAAAAAGAATATGTCTTAATTTATGCAATTAAAAATATTTATGGGCTGGGCACAGTGGCTCATGCCTGTAATCCCAGCATTTTAGGAGGCCAAGACACGTGGATCACTTGAGGTCAGGAGTTTAAGACCTGCCTGGCCAACATGGTGAAACACCATCTCTATTAAAAAAGGCTAGCTGGGCATAGTAGCACATGCTTGTAATTCCAGATACTTGGGAGGCTGAGGCGGGAGGATTGGTTGAACCTGGGAGGTGGAGGTTGCAGTGAGCCAAGATCGTGCCACTGCACTCCAGCTTGGGTGACAGAGCAAGACTCTGTCTCAAAAAAAAAAAAAAAAGGACTTTCAGGATGGAAGACAAAATGTGACAAATGAATCTAAATTTATTACAAATGTATGAAACAAATCTGTCTGTTTTTGTATGCCTGAGGCTATCATTTGTTTTACCTTCTGTCCTGAAGATAGTTTTGGTTATTCCACAATTTTAGATGAATTGGAATTTCTCAGCACCAACTTCTAATTTTCAATATCATACTAAGCATTATATTAACAAGCTAATTATCTCTATTTGATAGGTGATCTTTGATTATTGAATGTCAAAAATATCTTATTTGGCTTCTGAATTTTTAGCCATTTTACATTGTTAATATTACTGATAATTTCTGGAATTATCAATTTATGTTTTTGATTAATACTGAAAGTTTTTTATATGATTTCAATTGTTGCCTCCTTTTCACAGTGTCTATTTTCTCTTTCTGGACTCTAATAATTTTCATACAGTTTTTTTCTTCTATCTTTGTAGTCATTTGGTCACTTAACTTTTATTTCATATTTTAAGTCCCTGTCTCTATCTCCTGTATTCTGAGTAGATACTGCAGCTGTGTTTAACTTACTGTTTAAAATATAAGTTTTTAAATTTGGAATTATAAACACACAGAAACACATACATACATGTATGCACATGATTTATTTAACATTATTTATTATTTTTGGTTATGCCATATGTGAAATCTATTTCATCTCTTTTTGTGGTTTCTGGTCACTCATTCATGGAATATTGATCTTCATGTTTTCTGATTTTTGTATGAACTCATTTTATGAGTTTGCTATTTGAGTTGAAAATTCTGAGGGCTTGAATTAAGAATGCTTTCATAAAGACAGGACTTTCATCTGCTCTGTTAAGAGCCATTTTAGCTTCTTTGAATCATCCCTTCCCTATATTCCTTTGAACAAAGGCTTAGTCTCTTTAATATTGCAGTGAGGTAGGCTTTCCTCATCAGGTTAACCTTGCCTTTTATTTCTGATCTTGTTTTCTTTGCACTGCTTCATGCTACTTGCACTGATGCCACCTCCTGAATTCAGTGTCTTCTTTCCTTTCCTGTCTTTTGTTTGTTTGTTTTAATTTCATTGCTTTCTATTAAGTACAGGCATGTACTAAAATACATATTTTGTGTAATACAAAAGTATGCCTCCCAAGATATCTAGGCCACCAATGAAATGGTAAAATTTCTTAACCAAATTTTATGAAGATTTTTGGAACTTAATAATATGATTATACATGCACATGATTTTGTGTTCTGCATGCAACCAATTTAACAGTACCAGAAAGACTAGAGGAAGATTCAGGGAAAGATATATGGAACAAAAAAAAATTATTCTCTGTTACTCCCTTTCTACTCCAAGCCCTTAATGATAGTGAATGAAATATAATAGAAAAACAGTTATTTTTATAATTATTAGCTTATGTTAGGAATTATAAATATTCACATATTTCTAACATATATTTCTCAGAAATATACATTTTATTTAATTTTCATTATATCTCTGTAAGGTAGGTGTTGTTGTTGTTGTTATTATCATTATTATTATTATTATTATTTTGAGACAGAGTCTCACTCTTTTGCCAGGCTGGAGTGCAGTGGTGCGATCTTGTCTCATTGCAATCTCCACTTCCTGGGTTCAAGTGATTCTCCTGCCTTGGCCTCCTGAGTAGGTTACACTACAGGCTCATGTCACTCGCCCAGCTAATTTTTGTATTTTTAGTAGAGATGGGGTTTCATTATGTTGGCCAGGATGGTCTCCATCTCTTGACCTTGTGAACCACCTACCTCAGCCTCCCAAAGTGCTGGGATTACAGGCGTGAGCCACTATGCCCGGCCTAAGGTAGGTATTATTAATATTTATTGTTACTCTAATTATTATAGTTTAAGATACTGAGGCCAAGAGTAGTTATCAAATTTAGATAGCCTGTGTCTAGATGTCATGCTTTTGCACCTCACTGTATTTGAAAACATTAAGCATTTTGGTGGTGTGGTGGCAGAAAGGAAAGAGCAAATTGGATCACAGTTTAAAAGCAAAAAGTGGTAATCAAGATTTTGAATTCTGAAGGGTATTGGAAGCTTCAAGTAATTCACGTAAGATGGTGGACTAAAGTCAAGGCTACTGCTTGAAGTCTAGAACTGGAGTGAACCCCTGTTCCTTTATGAAGGTAAAAAAATATATATATAGTTTGTTCGAAAAGGAGGCATGACCACAATACTGGAGACATATTTTTCAATATGAAATAGCATCTATCGAATAAAACTTGAAAGTGGAGGCAGCTCATTGTGCACAAGATAAAGGAGGAACTAATTTATCACACAGAGGTGCATAATAAGTCTGGGCATAGATTGTATGCAGTATAAATCATGCTTCATGGAAAAGGAATCCTTTACCTATAATTCTTAACAAACTTCAGGGAAGGTAGATAGAGCTTCCTTGTTACAATAATGACCTTGTTAGGAAAGGAGCTTTACAGAGCAGATAATTCATCAATCTGATTTAAAACAAGATTACTCAAACATACTCCCCCACCCCGCCTTTTTAAGCTACTAAGAAGGAAGAAATGAGCAACGATAATCAGATTCATCTTTAAAAAAAAATCATGGTTTGAGTCTAATGCTTATAGCAAGCAATAGGTCAAGGAAGCCAGAAGGCAGCAGCTCTACACATTCAACTAGAATATAAACTAAATAAATCATTTGTTTTTATAGGGGATAGAAAGTAACATCTTTCTCTCACCTCTTAAAAGTTTCATGGCTGACATCCATGTAACAGAAGACATCAATAAGGGAAAAGCATAATGAGTTTATTTATTTAAAGTTTTATGTTACGTAGGGGTTTTTAGAAACAAAGGTCCAAACGACCCAGGGAAATCTATGCGTTTTTGTGCTAAATCTGATAAAAGAAGTGGATAGTTGTGGAGAAAGATGATTGGACAAAAAGGAGTATAATCTAATGGTAATAAACTGGGGCATGGGGGAAGAACTCAGCAAGACCTGTTGGTTCAGATTCTTCTGTGTATCTGTATGACATTTCTTCTTCCCAGGTATGGGGCAGGATACCTGTTACATGATGGTCTTATGACCTACTGTCAGGTGAAGTAGACCAGAGAATCCTTTTATGGACGGCTCTCACACAGAAAGATGGGAGAAGGTGAGACAATGACTTTCAAGGTGACTTATTTGGGGGTAGCATGTCCTAAAACTGTCATTTTATAACTAACTTTCTCAATGTCATCCTAGGTAAAATGCTTTAAAATTAGATGTTAGGAACTTCACATGTAGATAGGATGTAGAAGAATGAAGAAAATCTTTACGTCTATGCTAACCACAAGAATATCCCAGGCGGAAATATAAATCAAAATGTTGTATTGTCTCAAAAGGAAGAGTGGATACAAAAAAGCTTTGGTTAAATGAATTTCAGAGAGAAATAAGCAATTTATATCTGCTGGCAGCTTCCATTTCTGAAGGAGTGTGTCTGGCTTGTCATATATTTGATAGCACCCTTACTAAAATAGTGAAGACGCTCAGGTAATGGGAGAAACCAACGAAGACTTTAATGGATTATAGTTTGTCTGGGAATGAAAGAGTGCCAAATGTAAAACCAATTCACTCATACAAAGGAGAGTAAAGCAGAGAGAAACTGCAAGACAATATAAGATCTTGCTAGAGTTGAATCCATGTATCCAACAAAAATATTAGAATATTGCAGCTCACTGATTTCTCAGCTTAAATACTGACAAAGTCAAAAGCTACTGAGGGCACAGGATTTTGGAAGATGGTCTAATCACATGGAAACTCAATGTATTTATAGCTCTAGAGCACCTGGTCTTTTTTTCTTCTTTTAAATTTTTCTTTTTTATTTTAAGTTCCAGGCTACATGTACAGGATGTGCAGGTTTGTTATACAGGTAAACGTGTGCCATGTTGATTTGCTGCACCTATCAATCCATCACCTAGGTATTAAGCCCCACACACATTAGCCACTTATCCTGATGCTCTTTCTCTTTCTCTCCCAGCCAACAGGCCCCCATGTGTGTTGTTCCCCTTCCTGTGTCCATGTGTTCTCACTGTTCAGCTCCTACTTACAAGTGAGGTCATGCGGTATTTGGTTTTCTGTTCCTGTGTTAGTTTTCTGAAGAAATGGCTTCCAGCTCCATCTATGTTCCTGCAAAGGACATGACCTCATTCTTTTTTAGGGCTGCATAGTATTCCATGGTGTATATATACAATATTTTCTTTATCAAGTGGGCATTTGTGTTGATTCCATGTCTTTGTTATTGTAAATAGTGCTGCAATGAACATACATGTGCATGTACCTCTACAGTAGAATGATTTATATTTATTTGGATATATACTCAGTAATTAGATTGCTGAGTCAAATTGAAAGACCTGGTTCTAGGTCTTCAAGGAATCACCACGCTGTCTTTCACAATTAAACTAATGAGCTGCTGCACAGCAAAATAAACTATCATCAGAGTGAACAGACTACCTGCAGAATGGGATAAAACTTTTGGAATCTATTTATATGACAAAGGTATAATATCCAGAATCTACAAGGAACTTAAACAAATTTAGAAGGAAAAAAAAAAACATTAAAAATTGGGCAAAGGACATGAACAGACAGTTCTCAAAAGAAGACATACATGAGGCCAAGAAACGTGAAAAACAGCTCAATGTCATTGATCATTAGAGAAATGCAAATCAAAACCACAATAAGATACCATCTCATGCAGGTCAGAAAGGCAATTATTAAAAAGTCAAAAAACAACAGATGCTGGGGAGGCTATGGAGAAATAGAAATGCTTTTACACTGTTGGTAGGAATCTAAATTAGTTCACCTGTTGAATACAGTAAAAGGTTGAATTTGTCCTTCTGTCTAATCACTGTCCTTCTGTCTAATCACTGAGGAAATGTTTTTCAATCTTGGAGAAATAATAGAACAAACCAAAAATAAGTGTAATTCCTTATATTTTATAACTAAAATACAAAATAAAAATTATTAAAATATGCAAAGAAGCATGAAAATTAAAACTTTTATTAACAGAAAGCACTGACACTAGAAACAGACTCATAGATGAACCCTACTTATTATGAAGTTATCAGGATTTACAGATAAGGATTATATAATGCATCTATTATAAATACATAAAATGATTTAGAGGAAAGGGAGAATAATTGATGAAGATAAGGGAGTTTCAGGAGAAGAATAGAAATTTTAAGTAAGAAATAAGTGGAAATTTAGAAATTGAAAATTGTCTTTAACAGCATATTTAATACAAAAAAGTTAGTACCAGTGAACAAAATGTAATTGAGCTCTAAGAGGAAAGAATAGAGAGGATGGTGTCAAAAAACTGTTGGATAATGACAACTGTATATGTTTTAAATTTGAGGAAAAACATTAATCACAATATCTAAGGAGCTCAATATATCTACTGTATAATAAAATACAAAATAAAAAACACCCAGGCACATCATACTCACCTAGCTGAAAATTAAAGATAAATGCATTCGAAGAAATTTTAAAAAATAACATAAAGGGGAACAATAATGATGATAATGAGTATTTTCTCAGTAGAAAAAATAGAAGCCACTATAAAATGCAGTATGTTTTAAAAGGCTAAAAGGAGAAGGCCAAATAGAATTAACTGAAAACTGTGTATATTCAGTGAAAATGTCCTTCAAAAATACATTTTATTTATCAAAAGACCCATTAAATAAGCAAATAAGGAAACGGAAAGTCACAGAATTGGAAGAAAATATTTTATGCATGTTGATAATATTAATAATTATCCATTTTTACAATGAATGAAAAGATCATATGCATATGAAAAATTGTTTTCTGCAATGTAAATAATTCCGCCATATGATCCAACAAATGCATTCCTAGGTACTTACGAAAGAAAAATGAAAACATATATTGTTATAAAGACTTGTATAGGAACTTTATAACCTACTTGATTGTGATGGTTAAGCTTTTTGATGTACTGTTGGATTTGGTTGGCCAGTGTTTTGTTGAGTATTTTAACATCAATGTTCATCAAGGATATTGACTTGAAGTTTTTTATTGTTGTGTTTCTGCCAGATTTTGGAATCTGGAGGATGCTGGCCTCATAGAATGAGTTAGGGAGTAGGCCTTCCTCTTCAATTTTTTGGAATAGTTTCTGCAGGAATGGTACCAGCTCTTCTTTTAACATCTGGTAGAATTCAGCCATGAATCCATCTGTTCCTGGGCTTTTTTTGGTTGGTAGGCTATTTATTACTGACTCAATTTCAGAGTTTGTTATTTCAGGGAATCAGTTTCTTCCTAGTTCAGTCTTGGGAGGGTACATGTGTCCAGGAATTTATCCATTTCTTCTAAATTTTCTAGTTCATGTGCGTAGAAGTGTTTATAATATTCTCTGATGGTTGTTTGTATTTCTGAGGTCAGTGATAATATCCCCCTTGCGGTTCCTGATTGTGTTTATTTGGATTTTCTTTCTTTTCTTCTTTATTTGTCTAGCTAGTGGTCTATTTTATTAATTTTTTCAAAAAAAAAAAAAAAAACAAGAAAACAAAAAAACAAAAACCCAGCTCCTGGATTTGTTGATCTTTTGAAAGGTTTTTCATGTTTCAATCTCCTTTAGCTCTGTTCTAATTTTGGTTACTTCTTATCCTCTGCTAGCTTTGGGATTTGCTTGCTCTTGCTTTTCTAATTATTTAGCTGTGATTTTAAGTTGTTAACATGAGGTACTGTTATTTTTTGATTTGGGCAGTTAGTGCTATATATTTCCCTCTTAACACTGCCTTAGCTGTGTCCCAGAGATTCCGGTATGTTATATCTTTGTTCTCATTAGTTTCAAATAGTTTCTTGTTTCTGCCTTAACTTCATTATTTATCAAAAAGTCATTGAGGGCAAATTATTCAATTTCCATGTAATTGTATGGTTTTGAGTGAATTTCTTAATCTTGATTTCCAATTTGATTGCACTATGATCTAAGAGAGTGTTTGTTAAGATGTCAGTTTTTGCATTTGCTGTGGAGTGTTTTACTTTCGATTATGTGATCAATTTTAGAGTTTGTACCACACAGCAAAGAGAACAATGTATATTCTGTTGTTTTTAGGTGGAGAATTCTGTAGATATCTATCAGGGCCATTTCATCCCGAATTTATTCAGGTCTTCAATATCTTTGTGAATTTTCTATCCAGATTATCTCTCTAATATTGTCATTCAAGTGTTAAAGTCTCCCCGTATAATTGTGTGGGTATTTAAGCATCTTTGAACATCTCTAAGAACTTGCTTTATGAATCTGAGTTATGAGCTCATGTGTTGGGTACATATATATTTAGGATAGTTAGATCTTGTTGAATTGAACTCTTTACCATTATGCAATTCCCTTCTTTGTCTTTATTGATCTTTGTTGGTTTAAAGACTGTTTTTGTCAGAAGCTTGGATTGCAACCCCTGCTTTTTTCTGTTTTCTATTTGCATGGTAAATTTTCCTCCATTCCTTTATTTTGAGACTATGTGTGTCATTATATGTGAGATGGGTATCTTGAAGACAGTATACCAATGGGTCTTGGTTCTTTATCCAGCTTACCAGTCTGTGTTTTTCAATTGGAGCATTTAACCCATTTGTATTCAAGGTTAGTATTGATATGTATGGATTTGATCCTGTCATCATGATATTAGTTGGTTCTTTTGCAGACTTGTTTATGTGGTTACTTTATAGTGATACTGGTCTGTGTACTTCAGTGTGTTTTTGCGGTGGTTCATAAAAGTCTTTCCTTTTCATACTTAATGCCTCCTTCAGGAGCTCTCATAAGGCAGGTCTGGTGGTAACAAATTCTTCAGCATTTGCTTATCTCAGAAAAATCATATTTCTCCTTTGCTTATGAAGCTTAGGTGGCCAGATATGAAATTCTGGTGTGGAATTTATTTTCTTTAAGAATGTTGATTATTGGTCCCCAACCTCTTCTCACTTGTAGGGTTTCTGTTGAGAGGTCCATTGTTAGTCTTATGGGCCCCCTTTTGTAGCTGCCATGACCTTTCTTCCTGGCTGCCCTTAACATTTTTTAAAAGATTTTGACCTTGGAGAATCTGATTATTCTTAAAAACCTTGAAATAGAAACTGAAAAGTTCAACTACAAGACTGGATAAATAAGCTCAGTTTATGCGTAAAATGGAACACTAATTGATAAACAATTGTTCTAAGAAATAACATGGATAAATATCAATAATCTTTTAGTAACTGAGTCCACTCATATGAAATTCCAAAATATGTCATTAATCTATCAGGAAAGAATCAGAACCGTAATGCCTCTCAGAAGAAGGCATTGACTGAAAAGTGAAACAAGGTAACTTTCTGAGGTAATGGAGAGGTTCTATACCTTGTTTGTGGTATTGGCTACATGTTTACTTAAAATTTTCTGAACACATTGAGATGTGACTATTAAAACCTACGCATTTCGACATACATAAATATTCTTTCAATAAAAAATAAATAGGATTAGTTTAAACAAGATAACAGTAAGTAATTATGCCTATAGAAACACATGCAGAATAACTACATCATTAGGAAATTAAGCACATAAGTGTTTAAAAATAACAAATCATAACCAAAAAGTATTATAATGGGAATACCAGATAGTTTAATATTTGAAAATTGATTAATAAAATTCACATGAGATAGAAGCCATATTGTTATCTCAAGAAATGCAGATAATTTATATATGCCAGCATTTTTACATACATTATTATAATTCATAATCTTTTTATCCTACTAGGAATATAATTCAATGTTGTTAATCTAATGAAGGAAGCCTATCAAAATCCTCCAGCAAACATCATAATTAACATGTAAACTTAATTTCACTATCAACATATCACAGTATTTATTAATGTTTTACTAGAAGACCCTGCCAGTGTAACAGAGAAGTATGTGCAATAACAGTTGAAAAGTAAGAAGAACACACTGTTTTATTTCTTTTCTGATTCTTTGACTAGAAAAAGACCAGACATTTTAAAGGGTGTTTTTACTCTTGTGGGTAAAAAAAAAAATGTTAAAACTTTCTATGATAATTTTTGGTTTGCTCCAGCAGGAAGATCTGAAATACATGAAGCTAAAAAAATCTCGAGGAATTCACTACCATATAGTTCCTCAGATTCTGAGCTCCCTTAACTGATCTGCCTTCTTTCCACCTTTCAGAGTGTTATGTTTGTATTATACATAATTTCCTGGGTTTTTAGTTGGACTGTGGGTGAAAATTGTGTAGAGAAAATTATGTTTATTTTCCCAGTAGTAGAACTCTGTGATCTTATATTTTAATGTGCATATTTAAAGTTATATTTTTATAATATATTCAAATTTATTTTGATTTTCCCCTTCTTCAAGTACACCAATAGTTTAGCCAATTTAATTTCTTTCTTAAATTGTTTCCTGTTACACTTGTTACAATTACATAGCATTTTAAAAACTTTTATTTTAGGTTCAGGAGTACATGTGTGAAGTTGTAAAGTAGCTTTAAAGTTTTAAACCTACATGTGTAAGTTTGTTATATAGGTAAATTTTGTGTAGTGAGTATTGGTATACAGATTATTTGATCACCCAGGTAGTGAGCATAGTATCCAATAGGTAATTTTTTTATCCTTACCTTCCTCCTACCCTCCAACCTCAAGTAGACCCCTGGTCTGTTGTTCCCTCTTGTGTTCAGATGTACTCAATGTTTAGCTCCCATTTGTAAGTGAGAGTATATGGATTTGGTTTTCTGTTCCTCTGTTGGTTTTCTTAGGATAATGACCTCCAGCTCCATATCTGTTGCCATAAAGAATATGATCTCATTCATCTTTATGGCTTGCATAGTATTATGCTGTATATATGTGCCACATTTTATGTATCCAGTCTACCATTGATGGACATTGAGGTTGATTCCATGTGTTTGCTGTTGTAAATGGTGCTAAGATGAACATATGCATGTATGTGGCTTTAAGGCAGAATGATTTATATTTTGGGGGGGTATAAAGCAATAATGAGATTTCTGGGTCAAATGGTAGTTCAAAGTTCTTTGAGAGTTCTCCAAACTGCTTTCTACAGTGGCTGAACTAATTTACATTGCCATCAGGAGTGTGCAAGCATTCCCTTTTCACCACAACCTCACCAACATCTGCTATTTTTTGACATTTTAGTAACAGCCAGTTTGATTGGTGTGAGATGGTATGCTATTGTGTTTTTGATTTGCATTTAACTGATGATTAGTGAGGTTGAGCATTTTTTCATATGCTTATTGGCCACATGTATGTCTGCCTTTGAAAAGTATCTGTTCATCTCCTTTGTCCACTTTTTAATGGGAGTGTTTGCTTTCTGCTTGCTAGTTTGTTTTATAGATTCTGAATATTAGCTTTTTATCAGATAAATAGTTTGCAGACATTTTCTCCAGTCTTGTAGGTTGTCTGTTTACTCTGTTGACAGTTTGTTTTGCCATGCAGAATTAGTTTAATTAGATTCTACTTGTCTTTTTTTGGTTTTGTTGCAATTGTTTTTGGAGACTTCATCACAAAATCTTTGCCAGGTCCTATCTTCAGAATGTTACTTCATTGGTTATCTTTCAGGGTTTTTATATGTTTAGGTTTTACATTTAAGTTTTTAATCCATTTTGAGTTGATTTTTGTATATGGCATAAGAAAGGGATCCAGTTTCAATATTGTGGATCTGGATAGGTAGTTACCCAGCATCATTTATTGAATAAAGTGTCCTTTCCTCATTGCTTTTTATTGTTGATTGTGTCAAAGATGAGATGGTTTTAGGAGTGCACCATTATTTCTAAGCTCTGTTTTCTGTTCCATTAGTCTGCTTGTCTTTTTTTGTACCAGTATCATGCTGTTTTGGTTACTGCAGCCATGTAGTATAGTTTGAAGTTGGGTAATGTGATGTCTCCAAGTTTGTTCTTTTTTGCTTACAATTGCCTTGGTCATTTGAGCTCTTTTTTTACATTCTATGAATTTTAAAGTAGCTTTTTTCTAACTCTGTGAAGAGTTTCATTGGTAGTTTGATAGCAACATTGAATCTGTAAATTGCTTTGAGTGGCATGGCCATTTTAACAATAGTAATTCTTCCTATTCATGGACATGGAATGTTTTGAGTTATCTCTGATTTCTTTGAGCAGCATTTTGTAATTCTGATTTAAAGGTCTTTCTCCTCTTTGGTTAGCTGTATTCCTAAGTATGCTCTTTTTTTGTGACTATTGTGAATGGGATTATGTTCTTGTTTTGGCTCACACTTTGGATGTTGTCTTTGTATAGGGATGCTACTGATTTTTGTACATTGACTTTGTATCCTGATCTTTGCTGATGTTGTTTATCAGGTCAAGGAGCTTTTGGGTCAAGACTATGGTGTTGTGTAGGTACAGGATGATGTGGAAATAGGGATAGCTGGACTTCCTCTCTTTCCATCTGGATGCCTTTTATTTCTTTCTCTTGCCTGATTACTCTAGCTAACTCTTCCAATATTATGTTGAATATAAGTGGTGAGGTAGAAACATCCTTATCTTGCTCCACTTTTCAGGGAGAATGTTTCCAGATTTTACCCAGTTAGTATGATGTTGGCAATGAGTTTTTTATAGATAGCTCTTATGATTTTGAGGTATGTTTCTTTGATGCCTGGTTTGTTGAGGGTTTTTAACATGAAGGGATGTTGAATTTTACCAAAAGCCTTTTCTGCATCTATTGAAGATTGTGTCATGTTTGGTTTTAGTTCTGTTTATGTGTGAATCACATTTATTGATTTGTGAAAGTTTAATGAATCTTGAACCCCAGGGATAAAGCCTATTTGATCATATTGGATAAGCTTTTTGATATGCTGCTGGATTCAGTTTGCTGGCATTTTGTTGAGGATTTTTGGATGCATGTTCATCAAGGGTATTGGCCTGAAGTATTTTTTTTGTTGTTGTTATGTCTCTGGCAGTTTCAGTATCAAGGTGGTGCTAGCTTCATAAAATGAGTTTGGGAGTCCTTCCTCCTGAAGTTGTTAGAATAGTTTCATTAAGAATGGTACCAGCTCTTTGTTATACACTTGGTACAATTTGTATGTGAATCTGTCTGTTCTTGGCCTGTTTCTGGTTTCTAGGCTTTTTATTACTGATATACTTTTGGAACTTCTTATTGGTCTGTTCAGGGATTCAATTTTTTCCTTGTGCAATCTTGGGAGGTTGCATTTTTCCAGGAATTTATTCATTTCTTCTAGATTTTCTAGCCAGTGTGCCTAGAGGTATTCATAGTACTCTCTGAAGGGTTTATTTATTTATTTATTTTTTGATGGGATCAGTGGTAACATCCCCTTTGCCATTTCTGGTTGTGTTTATTTTGGGTCTTCTGTCATTTATTCTTTTAGTCTACCTAGCAGTCTATCTTATTAATTTTTTCAAAGAAACTGCTTTTGGATTCATTGATCTCTTGTATGGGATTTCACATCTCAATTTCCTTCAGTTCTGCTCTAAATTTGGTTACTTCTTGTCTTCTGCTAGCTTTGGAGTTGGTTTCCTCTTGTTTCTCTAGTTGCAATGTTAAGTTACTAATTTGAGATCGTTCTTTTGGTTGTGGGTGTTCAGTGTCATAAACTTCCCTCTTAACACTGCTTTGGCCGTGTCTCAGAAATTCTGGTATGTTGTATCTTTTTCTTATTAGTTTCAAATAACTTCTTGATTTCTGACTTAATTTCAGTATTTTCATAGAAGTCATTCAAGAGCAGGTTGTTTAATGTCTGTGTAATTGTATGACTATGAGTGATTTTCTTAGAATTGATTTCTATTTTTATTGCACTGTGGTACATGAGTGTGGATGGTATGATTTCATTTTTTAAATTTGCTGAACATTTTTTATGCCTGAATGTGTGGTCAGTTTTAGAGTATGTGCCCTGTGCAGTTTAGAAGAATATATATTCTATTTCGGGGTGGAGTTTTCTGTAGATGTCTGTTAGTTTCATTAGGTCAAGTATCGAGTTAAAATCCCAAATATCTTTGTTAGTTTTCTGCCTCAGTGATATAATACTGTCAGTGTGGTGTTGAATTCTCCTATTATTGTGTGGTTATCTGAGTCTTTTTGTACATCTCTAAGAACTTGTTTTATAAATCTGAGTTTTCCTGTGTTGGGTGCAGATATATTTAGAATAGTTAGGTCTTCTTGTTGAATTGAGCCTTTTTCTCTTATGTAATGCCCTTCTTTGTCTTTTTTCGTCTTTGTTGATTTAAAGTCTCTTTTGTCTGAAAACAGAATAACAACTTCTGCTTTTTTTCTGTTTTCTCTTTGCTAGGTAGATTTTTCTCTGTCCATTTACTTAGAGCCTATGGGTGTCACTGCATGTAAGATGGATCTCTTGAAGACAGCATGCTATTGGGTTTTGCTTCTTCATTCAACCCGCCACACTGTGCCTTTTAATTGGGGGAATTTAGCCTATTTGCATTCAAGGTTAGTGTTGATCCTGTCATCATATTGTTAGCTAGTTATTATGCAGACTTGTTTGTGTGATTGCTTTACAGTGTCACTGCTCTATGTATGTAAGTGGGCTTTTGTAGTTGCCAGTAACAGTCTTTCCTTTCCATATTTTGCACCCCCTTCAGGGCCTCTTGTAAGACAGGTCTCGTGGCAATGAATGCCCTTGGCATTAGCTTGTCTGAAAAGTATCTTATTTCTCCTTTGCTTATGAAGCTTAGTTTGGTTGGATGTAAAACTTTTTTTGTTGAAAGTTAAGAACGTTGAATATATGCCCCCAATCTCTTCTGGTTTGTAGGGTTTCTGCTGGTGGGTCTCCTGTTAGCCTGATGGGGTTCTCTTTGTAGGCAACCTGCTTCTTCTCTTGAGCTGCCTTTAACTGGAAGAATCTGATGACTATGTGTCTTGGGAATGATCTTCTCATATAGTATTTCAGAGGTTGTCTGCACTTCCTGAATTTGAATGTTGACCTCTCTAATCAGTGAGGAGAAATTTTCATGGATAATATCTTGAAATATGTTTTCCAATTTGCTTGGTTTCTCTCCCTCTCTTTCAAGGAAGCCAGTGTGTCATAGAATTGGTCTCTTTACATGATCCCATATTTCTCAGGTTTCTTTTCTTTCTTTCTTTTCTTTTCCTTCCTTCCTTCCTTCCTTCCTTCCTTCCTTCCTTCCTTCCTTCCTTCCTTCCTTCCTTCCTTCCTTCCTTCCTTCCTTCCTTCCTTCCTTCCTTCCTTCCTTCCTTCCTTCCTTCCTTTTCTGGCTATTTATTTATTTATTTATTATCTATCTATCTATCTATCTATCTATCTATCTATCTATCTATCTATCTATTTGACTTACTTCAGAGAGCCAGTTTTGACCTCTGAGATTCTTTTCTCGGCTTGGTCAATTCTGCTATTCATACTAGTTATTGCACTGTGAAATTCTTGTAGTGTGTTTTTTTAGTTCTACCAGATCAGGTTGGTTTTTTCTTATAATTGCAATTTCATGTATGAGCTCTTGCATCATCTTATTGTAATCCTTAGATTCCTTTGATTGGGTTTTGACTTTCTCCTCAATGTTGATCCTCTTTATTCCTACCTTTATTCTGAATTCTATTTCTGTCATTTCAGCCTGGTTAAAAACTATTGCTAGGGAACTAGTGGGGTTGTTTGAAGGTAAGAAGACACTCCAGGTTTTTGAGTTGCCAGAGTCCTTCTTCTGCTGGTGCCTTCTCATCTTTGTGGGTTGATGTTCCTTCAATCCAAAGTTGCTGTCCTTTGGATTGGTTTTCTTTCTTTCTTTTTTATTTTTTCCCTCTTTGATGTCCTTAGGGGTTTGATTAGAATGTATGGTGAGTTCAGTCAACCAGCTTTATTTCTATTTATTTCTGATATTGGGTTCCCAGATTTGTTCTCTGCCACCTCAAGCTTAGGAACCTGCTGTATCGGAAATGTTCCTGGACTGCTGGTCACAACACTCTGATGGGTGGTGCCAAGGAAGGTGCTTTGTTCTGTGGTGGCAGCATTTTTACTGTAACTATTCTGGTGAATGTATAATGACATCACACTTCTGTTTTAATGCAGTGTTGCTTTTTCTTAATGACTAATAAAGTGCAATTTTAAACTACGTTTTTTAAAAATAATGCATTACTTAGAGCTACTTATTATAATTTATTAGTATGTTCCAGTGATTTTTCTGGGGAATCATACCTTCTTGCTTTCCATTTCTTTTACTTTGTTTTTTCCTTCACCATGAACTTCATTATTTAAGAAGTCTTTTAGAGATTTTTTAATGTAATCATTTCTAGTTTTTATATCTGAAAATATATTATTTACATTTGATTTATGTTTTAACTACTTTAGAGTTTTATATTTCCAGTACAATAACAATAGTATTCCAGAGCTTTGTGGCATTTGTGGGTGGTACTTAAGATGATAACATGATGATAATGATGAAGATCATAAAGCGGAGGTATTTATTTTTGTTGGGTTAGTGTCCACTACCCTACTTAATCACTTGTATCATGCCCCACCAATGATTGATTCTGAAAAATTTTGCATGATTGTCTCTACTTTGTCTATCACATTTGTCCTATTTATCCTTTTCTTTCCTTCTGGAAATCATACTCAATTTATATGGAGACTCTAATTCTACACTCCTTGTTTTTAATGCATTTTAAGTCTTTTATCCATTGAATGTTTTTATTCTTTTTTTCATGAGAACTTCTCCAGTATTCCAGACTATTTAGTGGACTCATTGATATCTCTGTTATAGTATCTAATCTATTTAAATCTAGACTTCTTACTCTCTTCCCCAAATTCTCATGTAGTTTTCTCTAAATCACTAAATGGCAAATATAATACTATATAGTTTCAAGTCAAAACCTTGGAATCATTTTTAGTCTTTTCATTTTCTCAGGTTCAACACATTAGGAAAAACTATCAAGTATATATTCAGTATCTAATGACTTCTCGGCCCTACCACCACTTCCTGGAATTTTTTGTCTGCATAATTACAATAAATTTCTAACAAGTATCCTTGATGTCATATGAAATATTCCCCTTTCCCTCTGCTAATATTCCTTACTTTGAAATGTACTGTGCACAATTTTAATATAGCCACTCTAGCTTTTTTTGGATTCATGTTTGCATGGTATTCCCTTTTCCATCCTTTTACTTCTTACCTACCTGTGTCTTTAAAGTGTGCTTCTTATAGATGGAATAATGCTGGATGTTGGTTTTTTTTTTTCTTTTTCTTTTTCTTTTTTTTTTTTTTCTTTTTTCTGGGACAGAGTCTCGCTCTGTCACCCAGGCTGGAGTGCACTGGCGTGATCTCAGCTTACTGCAACTTCTGCCCCCTGGGTTAAAGCGATTCTCCTGCCTCAGCCTCCTGAGTAGCTGGCACTACAGGCACGCACCACCACACCTAGCTAATTTTTTTGTGTTTTTAGTAGTGACAGGGTTTTGTCATATTGGCCAACATAGTCTCGATGTCCTGACCTCATGATCCGCCTGCCTTAACCTCTCAAAGTGCTGAGATTACAGGCGTGAACTGCCGCACCCAGCCTAATTTCTACCTTCTAATTGGAGTGTTTTGGCCCTCTAAATTAAGTTAGATTATTGATATAGTAGAGTTTAAGTCTACTGTCTGGCTTCTTGTTCTCTGTTTTTCTTAAAGGCTATTTCTTTTTACTTTTTATTTTCCCTTTTGGATTTGAATGTTTTTCCTTTTCACTTCCAGAATTGGTTTACTAGATCAGGCTTTTATTTTTGTTCTTGTTGTTTGCTTACTTTTTTCTAGAATTTGCTCTAGAGTTTATAGTGTGAATCATTAGTCATTTGAATAATATGATATGATTTTACATATAATATTAAAAACCTTACAATATTAGATAATTATTTTCCCTTCTCATCCATTGTGCTATTGTTGTTATGGTTTTACTTCTGCCTAAATATCTTAAAATAGATTTTTTTATTATTGCTTTAAATAGAAAAAAAGTATTTTATATGTATTCATCTATATTTACCACTTCTTGTGCGCTTTATTAATGTGTATTAATCCAAATTATGAATGGGCATATTCCTTCTTCATTTAAATTCATATGGTATTGCTATGAAACATTTTAAAGTTAACTATTCTATGTATTTTTCCAAGGTAACAATTATCCTTTCCTTTATTTTGTGACAGCTTTCTCAGAGTAGACTTTAAATAATTAATCTGTTATACAGTTTTATATTTCTTATTTATGTAATTCATTTATATTTTGGATATTTGTCTATCTTGTATATAACTAAAGTTTTTCCCTGTTATGTTTTCTCGTCTCCGTTTTGCATCTAACTTTATTTTGATTTCTTTTGCTGTTATTTTATTTTTCTTCTCAGTGTTCCTAATTATTTGAGTTGAATTGAATCTCCTTTGCCTATCTTGAAATTTAATCTTGACTACCGAGGTGATTCTTTACTTTTTAAAAAATTTTTCTTTACTTGGTTAATTGAACCCTTTTTTCTTGTCTTCCTGTTTACTATTCACTTATGCAGTGAGTAAAATTTTCATTTTGTGATGTGTCTTAATGTCATTCAGTGCTTATTTAAGGATATTTAATTATGTCGATGTTTTGTATTTTTCTCTACTTTATTGAGGGTTTGAGGGAAACTTTTTTTTATCACCTGTAATGTTTTGATTATCAACTATTTTCTTCCTCAAGTAGCATTTTATAGTATTGCCTATTCTTACTGATTTATTATTTTGAAATCTCTAATATTTTTCCAAAAAACAGTTATAAGTATTTATATGGAAGCAATATTAAGAAATTTGGGTTGCTTTTTAGGTTTCTTAAATCAATTTTATGGTTTTATTTTGGTACACATAGCCCTGTTTCTTTAATGAATTGCACATTTTTATGAGAGAGGGAATATTGTGTTTTCTAATTTTGAGATATTTTTTCATTTATGTAGAACTTTTAAATGACCTCCCTTTACTTTGTTTTCCTCTTCAACACTGAGACACTGCGTGTTGTCTCTCCCATCAAACAAGTGTTTCTCACTCCTAGAGGCATAGTCTTCTTTTGACTTCACTTCTTCCTTTAAAATATGTATATATATATATTCCCTAAAACCAATGCTCTCATTCACCAGGATTCAGAGGTTTGTTGTTTTTTTCTCCCATTCAGGATAGAACTTTATTTTACAGGAGTAGTTCTCATCTGTACTTGTCAACTTGGCTGCCATTACCATCTTTTGTATTCCCCACAATCCCCGCTCAATATTGTTACTGAGCTGGAGCTCATCTTACGGTTTTGGATATTTACTTCACGGCAGAGTTTTAAATTTAACTTCATGCTATTCTTGTAGGTGTGTGCTATGTGTGGAGTTTTGTTGTTGTTGTTGTTGTTGTTGTTTCTTTTGTTGATTGATATGGTCTATATTTTTGTGTAGAGTTTAATCTTTAGGTGGTCATTATGAAAAAAAACTGTGTTAAGTATAGTGGTTTAAACTGTAATGGATAGTGCTCAATGACCTTTTCAAAGGCTTTCTTAAAAGGCTAAGTAAATTTTATGCTTAATTTTATCTGATAGGTATTCTGTAAAACAAAAAACAATCAGTATGACATGGTTCCTTAATGTTTCTAATACTTGTTAGATATACCAATTTTATTCAAAAAGATAAATGTTATTAACATTTTGAGTTTCTTTTGACGTTCTTGCATCATTTGTAAGACCCAGAAACACACTTTTAATCAATCTGCTCACTGTCCTTGTAGTTAATTCTGTTCATATTCTGTTCTCACAGATTGTATTAGTTTCTATTGCTGCCATAATAAATTTTCACAAGCTTAGCCATTTAAAATAACACAAACTTAATATCTCACTGTTTGGTAGGCTCCAGGTTGGATCAACTTGTTTCTCTATTCTCAGTTTCACAAGGCCAAAATCATACTGTTGTTCAGCTCGGCTGTTGTCAGGAGGATCTGGGAAGAATCAGTTTTCAAATTCAGACTGTTGGTAGAGGCTACTTCTTTGAGCTTGTAGTACCGAGTTTTTCCTTCCCTTGCTGGCTATCATCTGAGGACTGTGTTAGTTTCTTGAGGCCTATTTTTGGTCATTCAGCCTGAGTCCCTGTATCTCAGAGCGGCAATCATGCATCAAATCCTTCTCATGTTTGTTTGGAACTTTGTGACATCTGCTGCTATATCTCCTGCTTTCAGCTGGAGAAAGTTCTCTGCTTTTAAGGGCTCATGTCATTAGCTCATGTGGTTCACTTGGATAAACCAGAGTACTCTCCCCATAAGTACACCTGTGTCTGCAAATCCCTTTTGCCATGCAGCATAACATTCACAGGTTCCAAAAGGTATGTTTGGTTAACCTCATAAATAATTCAGTTTCAGGTTGCCCATTTAGAGAAACCTCTCCCCAATTTCATTGCTGAATTTCTTGAAATACTTTTCTCATAGTTTAAAAACTTAATTTAGCTTGTCTCTCTTTTTTCATTTATGAGCAGTGTATTTGAAAATTTAGCTTCAGTAATTGTTTAATTCCTTCTCTGTATATGAAAAATGTATTTGTTCAATGATTTTACTGTCTCATGTAATCTTCTCATTAAATTCTTTTTTTTTTACCTACCATGTTTTATTTTACACCTGATCACCTCTAATCACACTCTATATTTGTATATTGTGTTATAGCCCACAGTTGCTTAAAATATACAACCTAATTTAATCCTTGTGATGTAAATAACTATGCCCTTTCCTGCTAAACAATATTGGAAATTCAGAGAACTTCAGTCTTACCTTAAATCACATGATTAAAAAAAAATATAGCTGAGGCTTAAACCCATTGTTTCCTTATGTGACATTCTTTCATCTTTACATTACTTTGTACTGACCATGAATGTTTCAAGTCTTTGTTCACTTAATCTGCATTTCTATATTTTTTATAAAACCTTTTCTGTGCATGTCATATTTTATGAAAACTCTGATATCCTGTATATATTAATATTTTACTAAAATTTCAAATGGTTTATGTAATTTATGTTATTTAATGAATGTGCCTATATTTTATCAGCACTCTCTTTTCTAAAATTAAGTATGTGGGATGCAGATGCAGTTATTTGCATTCCTAATATGATGCACATTAGTCAAAATGAAATATTATAATTTCCACACTTTGAACAATGGAGTTTTGTATCAAGTTGGTTTATTAGCTATTTATTGACTACCTATTTCTGTTAAGTCTTATGCTAAAAGCTAGGAGTATCAAAGATGAGAAAAACATGATCACTGCCCTCAAATATTATCTTTCAAGAAACAGGTCATCATAATTCTACCCACATTTTTCCAATAGTAGAAAAAAAAAAGAACAGCTAGCATTTTATCCTGTTAGAGGGTCTCAATAGGAAACGGAATTCAATCAAGATGTTATAACAAAAATAATGACATCAATTTTCCTTGTAAAATATTGATGCAAAAACCATAAGCAAAATACAGCATAATAAAATTAAACCAAGTTTGATATATCATGATGCTGTAAAGATAATAATAATACAAGGTTGCTTTACAACAAATGAAATCTATAGAAACAAAAATATATTCTACACGTGATTTTCTCTCCTTCCACTTCCCAGTAACAATTTTCTCACTTCCTTTGAACTCTATCAGCAGCATCCTCAAGTCCAGATTTCTACAACCTGTTCAAGACAGTTTAGGCATACTCAATCATGCTCCAGGACTTTATATCTGCCACCACTTTCTGCATGGTTCCAAAGCCACACCTGTATTTTAAGTATTAAGGTAGCAATCTCACTTTTTGGAATCAAAATAGTTTTCTGTTGCTGCCTAATAAATTACTGAAACTGTAATAGTTGAAAACACTACACAGTTATTATTTCACTGATTGAGAGAGTCTACTGTCAATACCAAGCACAGCTGAATCCTCTGCTCAGAGGTCTGAAGGCCATGCTTTCTCATTATGGTCTCTTTTTTCTCTAACCAGCAATGAATTTCTAGTGAGTCAGCCAGTGAAACAAAGACTGTCACAAGGTCACAGAATCATGGGAGTGATCTTTTCTCATCACTACTATATTCTTTTGGTTAAAAGCATGTCACAGTTTTTACCATACTAAAGAGGAGTTTCACAATTACTAGGATACAGGAATCATTTGGGATCATTTTATGGCATGACTGCCACATCTTCAAAATCCAGTTTTCTGAGATTTTCAAACTTGAATGGGTGTGTTGAATTTTGTCAAAGGCTTAGTGTATACATTAACTGTATCTATCTTATAATTTTTCTTATCATTAAGGTGGTAAAAGTGCAACAAACTTATCATCCTAAGATAAACCTGACTTGATCAAGATGTGTTACATATTTATAGAAATTAGGGTTTTATCTGAAATTTTCATTGAGGCTGTTTGAACTACATCCTTCAGAATTATTTTTCTTATGATATCTTTCAGGACATTAATAACACATTTATGCTAGCTTTGTAAAATTAACTCGGGATATATTCCTTTTTTCTATGTTTTAAAAATTGTGTAGGGTTGACATTGATTCTGCTTTTAATTATTATTACAATTGACTACTGAAGTTAATAATTAAAATATTTTCAACTTATGATAGGTTTATCCAGATACAACTTAATCTATCCAGGAACATCTGTAATTTGTTTAAATTTGTTTTACATTTTCTACATAGTTACTAATTTTTGCATCTGTTGATCGATTAGTTATTGAGGAAGGACTGGTAAAATCTTCAATATTATTATAAATTTTTATTTAGTTGTGTCACTTTCTGTTTTCTGAACTTTGCTGAACTTTGATGTTGTTTTAATAGATGTCACATCTTCCTATTAAACTGATCTTCCTATTATTATATAATGTTCATCTTTAGCTCTTATGATACAATTTGCTCTGAAATTGACTGTGTTTCTGATAGGCTTTGGCTCTGTGTTCCCCACGAAATCTCATTTGGAATTGTAATCCCCACAATCCCTATATGTGGAGGGTGGGACCTGGTAGGTGATTGGATCATGGGGGCAGTTCCGCTATGCTGTTCTCCTGATAGTTAATGAGTTCTCATGAGATCTGATGGTTCGATGTTTTTGACAGCTGCTCTTTCATATGCTCTCGCTTACCTGCCACTATGTAAGACGTGGCTGCTTTCCCTTCCACCATGATTGTAAGTTTCCAGAGGCCTCCCAGCTGTGCAGAACTGTGAGTCAATTAAACCTCATTTCTTTAAAAATTAGTCAGTTTCAGGCAGTTTTTTATAGCAGTGTGAGAGCAGACTAATATAGTCTCTAATATTAAAATAGGAACACCAGGTTTTTTATGCTTGCAAGTTGCTAGGCATTTCTTTTTCCACTCAATTATTTTCGACATGTGTGTGTGTTTATTTAACCTTCATATTGTAAATGCAACATACAATTTGTGTTGTGTTTGCTAAATAAATATTTATTCCATTTTAGAGTTAATTTTTAGATTTTGCTAGATTTAACTCTACCATCTTGCTGATAGTTTTCAATTTTCCATTCTGTTTTGTTTCTTTCTTCTTTCTTTTCTGCCTTTTTGGGGGCTTATCAAAAGTTTCTAGAGTCCCATTTTGTTTTCTGTATAACCTCCTTAGCTGCCACCTCATTTTATATCATTTTTAGTTGCTTTAGGGCTTATAATATGTATGCTTATCTTCTCAGAGACTGTGACCAGCTTGTCAAACTTCACACTTCACACCTGACATTTCACTCTTCTCTCTCCTCAAATTAATATTTCCCACTTGGAGTTTCCATTTCCTGCTTCTCACTTTCCAGGTTACCAATATAATATATTAGTATATTATATTCTCTCATTCTATTTTCAGGCTCCACATCTTTTGTGTGACTGTCATATATTTTTAAGTTTCATATATATCTTGAATACCATTCTTACTGAATAATTATTTTTGCTTTAAGTAGTTGATTTTGTTTTAAGAAAATTATAAGTCTAAAGAGGTGTATTTTATTGTAATTATTTATTTATTATTTTTGATGTTCTTCATTCTTTCCTGTGGAAGTGATTTTCCATCTGGTATCATTTGTCTTCAACCTCAAGGGGACCAATTCAGATTAATTTTAGTGTACTACTTGAGCTTGCAATGAATAATCTGTTTATGTTATTTGAATATTTATTTAGAGTGTCACTTTTAAAAGGTGTTTACCCCGATACATAATATTGAGATTACAGATTTTCTTTTTTACTTCAGCTGTTCAAGATTTTATTACATTGTCTTATCATGGAAAGTCAACTCTTGTTTCCTTTATCTATGACTGCTTAAATTTTTTTTATTCATATTTGGTGTCCAGTTGTATGACTCCAGTGTGCCTAAGTTTGATTATTTCTATGTATTTATCCTGCTTGGACAAGCAAATCAGTAATATTCACTAAATTTTGGAGGTGCTGGGCCACTATATCTTGAAACAATTTTCTCAGTTTGTTTTAATATGGCACTCTAATAACATTTAGGACAGACAATTTGATATTGTCTCATAAGTTACTGAAGCACTGTTAATTTACATTTTTCTCCTTTTTCTTCAATTTTGATAATTGATATGTCTCCTAGTTGTTTGATTTTCTTTTGCCATTTCCATCTGTTAATAAGCCCATTCCATGAATTTTATTACTAATATACTACCTTTCAGTTCTATAATTTTCTATTATTTTTGAATAATTTTCATTACTTGCAGAAATTCTCTATCTTTTCACTCATGAATTTAGTTTTATTTTACCATGTTTTATATAATTATTGAAATATGCATACAGTATACACTTAAGTCACTCTTCTCTCATCTGGTTCATTTTAGGATCAAGGTCTATTTCCTGTTTTAAATTTTCTCAATTACAAATAATAATTTGATGCTTCTTCATAAGTCTAATTTTTGATGGAAGGTTTGATATTTTGGATAATACATTGTAGAGACACTGTGTTTTCTAATTTTCTTGTAAATCATTTTAATTCTGAGTGTAGCAGGCAGTTCAGATACTGGATTATCAGTTTGAACTTCTGTAATTTTGTTTCTTTACTTGTTTTCCAAGCTCCTTTACCTTTATTGGACTCAACTGCTGAATTTTGTCAGAGTTTAGCTTTAGTCCTTCGTAAAGCAAGTGTGGCATATATGAGTTCTGCATTCTCAGCTCAGTGAGATAATTGTGCTCTGCTTGGATTCCATTTCTCTGTGTCACAATCTGCAAATTGTCTCCAGTCATGGAATTTTGATTGTAGGGATCACCTCATTTTCATTAGTGTCTATTCTTTCAAGAATCACAATTCACACTGCCTATTGTCCATTTTTGGAAAACTCTAATTTTATTACACATTTTGTGCGATATTATGATTGTTTATGTTGGCAATACTGGTTTTTTCTTCCTAGCTAACGCAGAATCAGTTCATCTTTTATAACTAATATTTATGACTCAATAAATCAATTCTTACTGTTTTCAGCAATTATGATTTATTGTCAACATTATCATTGATATAAATACATTTGTAAAATTAGGCAAAAATTATTATATTAATAATCACTATTATTATCACTTTTATGCCACAGCATGTCAGGAATCACAATAAAGTAGAAAATATTTTTCAGAATCCTGGTAAAGTCTGTGTTTATTCTAAGGACTGATATCTACTCCTTTTACCTACTTCTTAAAGTGATCCCAAACCTTAGAGCAGACGGAGTAAGTTAGGTTAAATGGCATTTAATTCGTGGTGTCTTCTAGAGTGCTGTGTTGAGGGGCTCACTGAGGACACATCCAGTATTATGAGAAGAGTTCATAACTCATGAGCAATGTGGGCCCAAAGGAGAATGTTGGTACACTGCATGTTTTTGTAATTATTGCATTGTTCATTTACATAAATTATGGAAAGAAAAATTCTCAATCATGCAAAAAATATTTTAGATATATTTTTAGCAGGATACTATATGCCACTTTATTACTGGATATTTCAAACCAATTGTAGGGTAGATAATTCTGCTCAGAATTATAAAGATCAACAATAAAAGACTGAAAGAATGATCACTCTTAGGAATAAAACGGCATATCAAGCAACATTAAATGTAAGGTTATACCAGGGCTTTTTGGTTCTGACTAAAGACGTCACTGTGCAACAAAGCCTATGTACATTGCCAGAATCTCTTTTTACATCTTTTGAGTGAATCCTGGTAAGGTGAATTTATGTTGCCACTTACCAACTGGTTGATATATAGACTATTGGGAATATGTTCAACTCCCAGGAGCTTGATGAAATGACTCAAGGAGTAGAAAATACTAAATAGTTTCACAAGCTGCTTATCATACTTGTTTGACCATTGGAGCCAGTTTACCAAATCTAGCAGTGTACAATAAGAATATCCTGTATTTGTACAGCTCTATGTTATTTAAAATACATTATTACATACTAACATATTTTACTTTATATTGACCCTTAAAGTAAGTTGGCCAAGAATTATTATTCTCCCTTTAGAACTGAAAAGTTAAGTGATTTACACCAGGTCTCATAGCTGGTATAGTTCATAGCTGAGATTTCAGAGTCAAAATGCAATGGTGTTTCCTTTCTATGTGACTACCTCTTTAATGTAGCAAATATTTCCTTGCATTGACACAGGAAAGAATTTCTTTGCTGCTGTGGTTTATTTACTATTGACCTTTAATTTAGCCGATAAGTGTTTCCAGTTCTTTCTGTGTATTCAGATGTCTACTTGAATGACACACTCATGGTCCTACTTTGGTATATTACAAGGAATGTTGACTGTCTTGTGTTTATTGAAGCAATCTCTGAAAAGTGCTCTGGCTAACAAGTTCAACATAAATACAAAATATTATTAGTATTATTATTGTGTAAATATTAAATATTTAATATCCCTTTTAAACATTCTTTCTCCCTCATGAAGCAACTATTACTTATAGCCTGTATGATATTTAAATAGCAGTTATTTTCCTTGGCTTTGTATTGTAGGGAACAATCCTGTCCATCCAAATAATTGTGGTGTTAGAAAATTTAATTCTGGTTTTAGGATTAGAAAAAAAAGGTATTCCACAATTTCTTGTACATTAGTTGGAACTCTGTGATGATGTGATCTGAAGGTAGGTTTAATACATACATTTTTCATTACTTAAATAAAAAAAACCTAAAGTTGTAAATAGATTAATGACACATGTTTATGTCACTTAAAAAGACAAGCTTCCCTTACATGCACATACTTCAGAGTACTTAGAAGCTAAAATATAAAAATTTTCTTTATTAACTAAATTAAATTACCAAGATCGCAATTAGAAGCATTTGTTACTGTAATTATTATGTAAATTGTAAATGATAAATGTTGCAGGAAGTCAGGGACCCCGAACAGAGGGACCGACTGAAGCCATGGCAGAAGAACATAAATTGTGAAGATTTCATGGACATTTA
Source organism: Rhinopithecus roxellana (assembly GCF_007565055.1). NCBI lineage: Eukaryota > Metazoa > Chordata > Mammalia > Primates > Cercopithecidae > Rhinopithecus > Rhinopithecus roxellana. Next base: position 29,287,674 of record NC_044554.1, on the reverse strand, counting down.
TTAATTCCCCAAATTAATACTTTTATAATTTCTCACACCTGTCTTTACTGCAGTCTCTGAACATAAATTGTGAAGATTTCATGGACACTTATCACTTCCCCAATCAATTCTCTTATGATTTCCTATGCCTATCTTTACTTTAATCTCTTAATCCGGTCATCTTCGTAAGCTGAGGATGAATGTCACCTCAGGACCCTGTGATGATTGCGTTAACTGCACAAATTGTTTGTGGAACATGTGTATTTGAACAACATGAAATCTGGGCACCTTAAGAACAGGGTAACAGCAATGTTCAGGGAACAAGGGAGATAACCTTAAAGTCTGGCTGCTGTGGGCCGGGCAGAACAGAGCCATATTTCTCTTCTTTCAAAAGCAAATAGGAGACTGATCACTGAGTTCTTTTTCTCAGCAAGGAATAGCCCGGAGAAAGAGAATGTGTTCCTAAGGGGAGGCCTCTGAAATCACCACTTTGGGAATGTCTGTCTTTTACAGTTGCAGATAAGGGATGAAATAAGCCCCAGTCTCCTGTAGTGCTTCCAGGCCTATTAGGATGAGGAAATTCTCACCTAATAAATTTTGATCAGACCAGTTGTCTGCTCTCAAACCCTGTCTCTTGAGAAGATGTTATCAATGACAATGGGTGCCCAAAACTTCATTAGCAATTTTAATTTTGCCCCAGTCCTGTGATCTCACCCTGGCTCCATTTGCCTTATGATATTTTATTACCTTGTGAAGCATGTGATCTCTGTGACCCACACCCTATTCATACACTCCATCCCCGTTGAAAATCACTAATAAAAACTTGCTGGTTTTGTGGCTTGGGGGCATCATGGAACCTGTTGACATGTGATGTATCCCCCAGACACTCAGCTTTAAAATTTCTGTGTTTTGTACTCTACTCTTTCCCTTTATTTCTCAGACCAGCCAACACTTAGGGAAAATAGAAAAGGGCCCACGTGAAATATTGGGGGCTGAATTTCCCCTGATAGATAAAATTGAACTTTCTTTTAAAATATTATAGAGCAGATCTACTACTTTGTTTTCTTTTGTTATTAAACATCTATAGTATCTCCCTTAGAATTCATAGCATTAACTATCAACACTAATATAGTCAATTATGTGAGTGGAGGGAAGTAGAAAGTTTTGGGGGCATTCATATTTTTGTTAAAATCTCAGCTTTGCCACTGTCTACCATCTTAACCTGAAGCAAGTGATTTAATATCTCTGAACCAGTTTCATGATTTCCATTAAATAAAAAATAATATTTGCATTTAAGAGTTTCAATTGTGTATGAAAATATACAATATATGTAAAGTACCTCTCATAAAATAAGCAGAACTATAGATATTATAATGTTTGGTACTGCTGACTAGTTGTATGACCTTTGAGAAACCAGAAATAAGATTATGTTTTCCGTTTCGACTTCCTAACTATTCAATAAAACCTGAAATGCCACCTGCCTCTTTTCTGCCTTGAAAGAATGAAAAATTGCAGACAATAGTTGCTGGTTTGATGCCCAAACCATTTTCTTAATTTGTCAGGGAGTTTACAATCACAATATGAAAAAATGAAAAATTATTTTTAACTCTTTGAAAGTACGGTGCTCTAATACAATGAATATATCACTATACCCCATTCTCCTTACCTTTTAACTGCAAGCAACTTTTAATCAGGCAAACCATGCTCTGGAGGATGTATATAATGCATATTTATAGCACATATCCATATACACAGACACATTCTGTATGTTATTTTCCTTGAATTTTCAAAGCAGATAATATTCATGGGAAAATATTTGGTGAATGCAAACATTATCATCATTATTTATAATAATAATAATAATAATAACTTTTTGGGATGGAGTCTCGCTCTGTCACTCAGGCTGGAGTGCAGTGGCACAGTCTCAGTTCACTGCAACCTTGACCGCCTGGGTTCAAGTGCTTCTCCTGCCACAGCCTCCCGAGTAACTGGGACTACAGTTGCAAGCCCCCATGTCAGGCTAAGTTTTGTATTTGTAGTAGAGAAGGGTTTCACTATGTGGGCCAGGGAGGTCTTGAACTCCTGATCTTGAGTGACCCACCCACTTCACTCTGCCAAAGTGTGATTATAGGTGTGAGATACTGTGCCCAGCCTGCAAACATTATTTTTATATCTGCTATTAAAAAAGAAATTCTGCTAGCTAAAAATTAACAAAGAGCAAGGAAAATGCCTAGAATCTGCAATATAATAAATATTTCATGTAAGCATATGTTGTCTCATATTCCCAAGCAGTATTGTGTTATCCAGGAGATAGAAAGAAAAAAAAGTTCCAGTGCAGCCTTGAGGCATGAATACCTTTTTTATCACATAAATGGGAAATCCATGTGTTTAACATAACCTGTTCTTACTCTAGGTGGGGAGCAATTTGAACTCGGTTTTTCTTTAGATGTTTAAACTTTTTTCATATATGACAGATTATTTTAAGAGAGGTTAATGAGATGCAGTGATTGTAGTTATTTGCCTTTTAAAATTACTTCTTTATGAAACATTTGTAGCTACTTGTCCATATTTTAAACATTTCAGTATTATAATTTAGGACATGAGTTGAAAAGAAAGTATTGATGTACTATCTTTAATTCAATTATAATTCCTCATATGAATACATTTTTTATAGCTCTCAATCTTGGCAACCAAATAATTCTCATTTTTATCCTATATGTGACCATTAATCATATGCTTATATTCAATACTTATTTAATTTTTATAATTTGTAAAAATGCATATAAATATATATTTCTACAATATACATCATATTTGTGCTCTAAGACTTTGAAAGCTATTCAATGTAAGTAATTTTTTATTCATTTATCACTTAATATTTATTTTGATTTATTTAACTCTTATGAAATATTTGTGATTATAAAATAACAGATTATTGTATATATCCTGATAATATATACATGTTGTGGGAAGTCAGGGACCCCAAATGGAGGGACCGGCTGGAGCCACAGCAGAGGAACATAAATTGTGAAGATTTCATGGACATTTATCAGTTCCCAAATAATACTTTCATAATTTCTTATGCCTGTCTTTAATCTCTTAATATTGTTATCTTCATAAGTTGAGGATGTGCATCACCTCAGGACCACTGTGATAATTGTGTTAACTGTACAAATTGATTGTAAAACATGTGTGTTTGAACAATATGAAATCAGTGCACCTTAAAAAAGAACAGAATAACAGCGATTTTTAGGAAACAAGGGAAGACAGCCATAACGTCTGACCACCTGCAGGGTCAGGCAAAAAAAGTCATATTTTTCTTCTTGCAGAGAGCCTATAAATGGACGTGCAAGTAAGAGAGATATCGCTAAATCCTTTTTCTAGCAAGGAATATTAGTATTAATACCCTGGGAAAGGAATGCATTCCTGGGGAGAGGTCTATAAACAGTCTCTCTGGGAATGTCTGTCTTATGCAGTTGAGATAAGGACTGAGATATGCCCTGGTCTCCTGTAGTACTCTCAGGCTTACTAAGGTGGTGAAAAACTCTGCCCTGGTAAATGTGTGGTCAGACGGGTTCTCTGCTCTTGAACTCTGTTTTCTATTATTTAAGATGTTTATCAAGACAATACGTGCACCACTGAACATAGACCCTTATCAGTAGTTCTGCTTTTGCCCTTTCCCTTGTGATCCTTGTTGGACCCTTATCAGTAGTTCTGTTTTTGCCCTTTGTCCTGTTCCCTCAGAAGCATGTGGTCTTTTTTAGACCCTTATCAGTAGTTGTGCTTTTTGCCCTTTGAAGCATGTGATCTTTGTACCTATTCCCTGTTCTTACACTGCCTCCCCTTTTGAAACCCTTAATAAAAACTTGCTGGTCTGAGACTCAGGTAGGCATCATGGTCCTATGGATATGTGATATCACCCCCAGTGGCCCAGGTTTAAAATTCCTCTGTTTGTACTGTCTCTCTTTATTTCTCACCTGGCCAACACTTATGGAAAATAGAAAGAACCTACGTTGAAATATTGGGGGTGGGTTCCCCCAATATATACATTTACAAGAAAGATATGAAAACATTTGTGAAACTTGACATTCCATACATGTAAAAGTCACTTTAGTATTTTTCTTCAAAATAATGTAATTATTGAAATAATATGTGTGTTAGTCCATTCTCACACTGCTGTAAAGACAAACCTGAAACTCAGTAATTTATTAAGAAAACAGGTTTAATTGGCTCATGGATGTGTGGGCTCTAAGGCTTGTTTCCAGGGAGACCTCAGGAAACTTACAATCATGGCAGAAGGCCAAGGGAAGCAGGCATGATCTTCACATGGCCGGCAGAAGAGAGAGAGAGAGAGAGCAAAGTGGGGAGTACTACACACTTTCAACCAACCAGATCTCATAAGAACTCTAATATGAGACAGCACTAGGGGGATGGTGCTAAACCATTAAAAACCACTTCCACGATTTAATCACCTTCCACCAGGCCCCTTCTCCAATACTGGAAATTTCAATTCAATATGAGATTTGGGTGGGAACACAGAGCCAAACTGTATCAATATGCCATTCATTTAAAGAGAAAAATAGGCCAGGCATGGTGACTCACACTTGTAATCCCAGCACTTTCGGAGGCTGAGGTGGGCGGATCATGAGGTCAGGAGATTGAGACCATCCTGGCTAACATGGTGAAACCCCATCTCTACTAAAAATACAAAAAATTAGCCTGGTGTGGTGGTGGGAGCCTATAGTCCCAGCTACTAGGGAGGCTGAGGCAGGAAAATGGTGTGGTGGAGGCAGACAGAGTCACCTGGGCAACAGAGTGAGACTCTGTCTCAAATAAATAAATAAATTAATAAATAAATAAAATAAATAAATAAAGAGAAAAATATATATTAAAAATGTAAATTCTCTCAGTTTCCTGCCTCAATATGACCTTCTTCTTCAAAAGAGCCTCTCTGTGTGTGTATATATATATATATATATATATATATATATGTATATGTGTGTGTGTGTGTGTGTGTGTATGCATATACAATTTTTTTTTTTTGAGATGGAGTCTCCCTCTGCTGCCTGGGCTGGAGTTCAGTGGCATGATCTTGGCTCACTGCAACCTCTGCCTATTGGGTTCAATCAATTCTCCTGCCTCAGCCTCTTGAGTAGCTGGGATTACAGGCGTGTGCCACCACGCCTGACTAGTTTTTGTATTTTTAGTAGAGACGGGGTTTCACCATGTTGGTCAGACTGGTCTCGAACTCCTGACCTCGTGATCCACCTGCCTCAGCCTCCTGAGGTGCTGGGATTACAGGCATGAACCACTGCACCTGGCCTATACAAATATTTTAACAATAAATAAGATATAATGCCTTATTCTATGCATCATTATTTTTGCTAAATATAATACAGATTTACCTGATTCATTTTAATAGTTGAATTGCATTTTATAATATGGATACACTATGGTTACTTTGGCCAGTAACTGTGTTTTTACTTGTTTGCTCTTACAAAAATGATGCATGGTTTTAATGGCTATTTCTAAATGTATGAACTTCTTTACAATCTAAAAATTGTAACCATTTTTTTTGTCACATGCCCTCCAAAAAATACTATAGCAATTTTAAACATTAGCTATTATCAGACAATTATTTTTTTCCTAAACTTACAGTGGAAATTGTATTTTAGTTTTGCTTTAGCTTCACTTGACATGGCTATTAGTTAGACTTATTGTTTTTGCCTGGGTCAGCCATTTTCATTCCCATTTAATTTGCTCCTTATATACCATGTCTTAATTTCTATAGATATCTTTGTTCTTCTTGTTTAATCATAATAGTACTTTATATAATGAATATTAATTTAACTTCATATTTATTGAAATTTTTATCCTCTGTTCCTTATTTAAATTCATTAAATGCTATTGTTTTGCCATATGGAAGCTAAATTTCATATAGTCAAATCTATTAATTACTTCAGTTAACTTTTCTCTCTTTCCTATTATACTTAGAAAATACTCTCTCCAAACTTTTATTAGCATTTTCCTATATTTATTAAATTCTTTAAAAATATTCCAGTTATGAAATATTTACGTTCTTAATGTTAGCACCAGAAAATAACAAATACATTTTCTTCTACCTAGGAGAAATAATATCATATGTAAGGTTAAAACTCTATATCATTCTTAAACCACACTGGCTTAATTTTGATATAATTATATCATAGTTATGGTTTGTTAATTATAAATTCATTTATTACAAAAGTAGAATCCAGGAACCACATTTATGTTCTCATGGGTAAGAAAAAATGAAATATTTTCAGAAATATATATTGAGCACCTATTGTAAGTATATTAGGGTTCTCCAGAGAAACAGGGTGAGTTGACCAGTTAGAGACCCAGGAGAGCTGATGGGGTAGTTCCTCTCAAAAGGCTGGCAGTCTTGACCCAGGAAGAACCAATTTATGAATTTGAAGACAGGAAAGACCAATTGTTCCAGTTAAAGGGCAGTCAAGCAAGAGAAATTCTCTCTCACTTAGAGGAGGGTTAGCTTTTGTGATTTCTTCAGGCCTTCAACTGACTGGATGAAGCTCACCTGCACTAAGGAGGACGAACTGCTTTACTCAGTATACTAACTCAGAAGTTGATCTCAGTCAAAAACACCCTCACAGAACACAGAATAATGTCTGACTAAATATCTGGAAATCCTGTGGTCTCGTAAAGTTGACCCATAAAATTAATCATGACAGTAAGCCAGGTGCTCTTCCTAATGACAGTCACAAAGCAGAGAACAAAACAAAGCTTTACCACCCAGGGACCTCGGATGACAGCCTGTGAGGGATGTGTGTGTGCATGTGTGTGTTTATGGGGGAGAGATATATGATAAACACATAAATATATACTCAACATAATCTCTCTCTTTCCTTCCCCTCCCTTTTTCTCTGTCTCTGTCTCTCTCTCTCTCTTTCCCCCTCTCCTCCTCTTTCTCTAATAGGGCAGAAACATTTCAACACAGATATTCATACATTTAATTTAAGGAGTGAGTCATGAAATTATCCATGGCAACAGAGTTTCTGATATGTGAAATAGAAAGTTCAAATGCCTTGTGTTTGGGAGTATGGTTGTTGAAACAGTGCACAGAGGAAGCAGTTTACAGGAGGCAGATGAAGAAAAGGCATTGCCAAAAACTAGTCTCTGGAAGAATAGGACTCAGAAATAACAATGACCTGGCCTAAGAAGCTATATGGTAGAAGTAAGATCTGGACTCAGTGGAAAGCAGAATAATCGTGTTAGTATGAATGGCTTTGTGGACTCAGTGGAATGCAGACTGATCATGTTAGTATGATGGATTTCAAACATTATTTTGGCTTCATCAAAAACATGTAGGCTGCACATAGAGCCTCATGGCATTAAACACCAAGGGGTCTTTTAGTTTCAGCTGGACATTAGCTGAAACCAAAAGTTTATAAGACTATTATAGGCCACATTTGGTTCCAGTCTACGTAGGTGGATCTAGATTAGCAATTATAACATGCTCTTCTTTTTCAGTGAGTTTCCTTTGTAGTTGTCCGTATGATACATGATACATGGAGCTAAGATTCAGTGATGGGAGCTGCCTTGACTTGAAAATCTTATGCCTTGCAAAAGCCAAATATTTTCTTAAACCCCTAAATACATCTCTGGAAGGGGCATACTCAGATACAAGAGTCCCTACAAGTTTGTCACTGCATGAAGAGAATCCCAAATCATAATGCTTTCCTCAGGTAGACTCATTTATATATGCTTCTTCCCATCTACTCAGATAAAATTTACAAATCATGGATTATTTATTAAAAGTATTGTGTAATAATTTTGTTCACAATATTGTCCTTATATTGTTACAACAAGAATAGAATCAGTCAGTTAATGAAGGCCAAATTCTCATACCATTTTCAAAGAGACAAGTAGAATATAAGATCTTATTAAAATTTAAAAAGCAAACAAAAGTGGCCTCCATATCTGGCCATGATAGTATTAACTGGAAGCATATTTATCCTCCTGTCTTACACAACTGTAATAAATAAAGTAAAAGTTTTCATTCATTCAATAGGAGTCTCTGAATTTTTAAAAAAGACAAAAAAATCAAGGTGAGATCGATGTTTACCCAAATATATGTTTGTGGCATATGTCAAGTTCTTGGGAAATAAAAGCAGAGTATATGGTGGGGGAACCAAAAAATGTAGGTGAGCAAAACAGGATGGCAGTCTTACTGAGTTGAAAAAGTAGAGATTAAGGGTCAGGGCAGTTGAAGAGCTGGAGTTAGTGACAAAGCATACTAAAATTAGACAACTGTTCATCTTAAGCAGAGTTGAAACTCCAGAACTGCCATGCTGAAAGATGAAAGACCAAAAATAGATAAATATAAATGGCTATCTTTTTTCTTTTATTAATTTCTGTTAAAAAATGAATTTCCATCTATAATTCATAATGTATATATAAATAAAATATATCAATAGTACCACAGATTCATGAAAATGAATTATATTTTTGAAATAATCTTACTTTGCATAATATAGTCAAATATCACTTATAAATGTAGAAGCCAAATTTCTTAATCAATATTAGCAAATTTAATCCAGCAATATATAAAAATGACATTATATCATGATCAAGTGGATCACTCCAGGAATGTAAAGGCTTTTTGCTTTTTTTTATTTGAAAATAGTGTACCCCATTAACAGGATAATAAATCATAACAAGCAAACAATAAAAATTAAAAGTTCAGTTCGAAACATCAGAAACAACTTTGAAAAACTTCTAACATATATGCATGATAAAAACTCTCAACTCTGCACTAATAGGGAACTTCATCCATCTAATAAAAGATATTTACAACAAAGCTCAGATAATATACAGTTATAGAAAGTTATTATGTCATAAATTATATGGTGAAATATTGAATAACTTCCTTCATAGGCTGAGTTCAGGGGAAGAATGAATGCTCTCTTCTAGTCAACATTTTATACAATGAATTTAGTGAAATATTAAAACTGTCTACCATAAAACAGAAAATAAGGCAATGATGTTTGCTGTCTTTTATTCAAAACATCTGTTTAACATTATATTCAAATAAAAAAGTAAAATAACATTAATTTAAATAAACAAGTGAATATCAATGTATGTTAAAGATCTGATTTCTTTAGAAATTATGCTGGGCTATATAAAACTATCAGCACTAGTAAGTGAGTTTAGTTAGGTTGATAGATTCAAGCTAAGTATACAAATATATATTATATGTCTACATACAATAGAAAACAATTAGAAAATAAAATCAATCAATTCCATTTATAACATTATCAAAAGTTTTAGAAATAGACTTGAAAGCTCTGAAATCTGAAATCATTAAATGTGAAAAATACTGAAATTTCAAAATACTGCTTACAATAAAATCCTAAATAAATACTTACCATTTTAATACATTAAGATAGTCAGTAATGATAACGTATCATTTTCCTACTTTTTGATTTATATACTCAATGCGAACTCATACAAAAACTTTGTAGAATTTTTTGACGGAAATTAACAAGCTCTTTCTCTAAGTATTTGAAAACATAAATGATCTAGAATAGGAATCAACATCTTTCTAATAACAGGACCTTGAGTCCTGTCACCAACAAACTACGATCATTTCCTTCAACTATATACTGCTAGTCTTCTTGTTAACAATCATGACCTAAGAAGTTCAAATAACATTGCAGTGAGAAATATGTAAATGTGGTGTAGACAAGAAAAAAGAAACAACTAAAAACAACAACAAAAAACAATTATTTTCTAGATTAGATCTATGACATTCGCATGAGAAGGCAAAAAAGCTTTCAATAGTTTATCTAATAGAGTAAGAAAGTGGGTTTGCCTAGCTTCATTGTCTTTATCTCAAGTTCTTTTTCCTACTAATTATGCAATTCAAATTGATGGCATGATTTGACAATGTAAGATATTAAATAACTCTATCTTTATCCTATTTTTAAAGATATCCATTTTATAGCAACACTCGTACAAAGTTGAACTGGATTTCATGTTAATGCTGTCACATAGCTTTCTTTTCACAAAATTCTGAGGAGATTTATTGGAATTTTTCCTCAGAAAATTTTTGGAATTCAACAATTTGGAAACTATTCCATTAAACCCTATTGATATAAAAATCATACTAAAAATAATAGGGCAAGATATCAACCTATTAGAAAATTGGAACTTTAGTGGAAAAGCAAAAAAAAAAAAAAAAAAAAAAAAAAAGGCTGGAATATTCAATGATATGCAAATACGAATCCTTAAACTGAACACAAGGTCACAGAATGAGGTACTGATGGAATGAATATACTTATTGTGATCTGAACTACTTTGGTGTTACAGCAATCACAGGTTTTTAAAAATTGCTGAACCATTCAAAGAGAATCTAATCCCATTTTTAGAATTAGACTTATAGATTTTTATGTGCATGAATCATCTTTGAAATTTCTGTGATTGCCCATGGAATATCTTTGCATATATCACAAAGTTTCCCTATGATGATTCGTTATCAGAAGAAGCTCATTGTCCCAGAAGTGTATTATATATCCCTAAATAAACAAATCCAAGTTATTTTGTGCTGACATTATAAATAGCAGGTATTTCTTATAATGTAGCCAAATTTTGGAATGTTTCTGATCTAAGTGACTCTATAAACATGCTTTCTTTTTGTGAAACTGCTTAATTGAACTAAGAAATGACCCATAATCATGGACCATATGTTAATGCTATAATCAAAACTGCAATTACCCTTCCTACTACATACACACACTTATACACACACTTATACACACACACACAGACTAACTCAGTGTGTAAAACTACAGTCATCCCTTAATACCCATGGGGTATTCATTCCAGGGCCTCCAGTGGTTGCTGAAATCCATAGATGCTCAAGTCCCTGATTTAAAGTGGTGTTAGTATTTGCATATAACCTACATACACCCTCTTATATACTTTAAATCATCTCTAGATTACTTACAATGCCTAACACAATGTAAATGCTATGTAAATAGTTGTTATAGTATATTGTTTAGGGAATAATGACAAGAAATAGAAGTTTGTACATGTTCAGTGCAGATATGTCCATCCATTTTTTCCGCCAAAAATTTTCTATCTGCAGTTGGTTGAATACAAGAACGTGAAACCTATTGTATTAAATACAGTTGACTGACTGTTTTTAAATTTCTTTATTCAAATTGATAAAAGCTTACTTTTAGAGCCCACAGTTATTTAACTATTAAGGATTTATTTTGGTGCTGCTAACATTCATATTGCATTACCTAACATGCTATAGTTAACAATTCTAGTTATGTAAGAAATAATGTAGATTATTCATATTTTGCAGATCATGTAACAAGTAAAGTAATAAATCTGAATCTCCTTTATAGAAGACGCCTCTCTCATTATACTGCTTAGAAAGTTACACTTAGAAATCTGGCATGACAGCCAAATTCATAGAGTGTGTTATTAGTAGAATCGTGATTCTCAGTGCCTTGCTTATTATATTCTACACGAAATAGCAGGGTAGGCCCTGAAATCACCTTTGAGTGTGTATCAGGAGAAAATTTAGCTTATAGTAACCTAGAGTCTTAAAAGAATTAAACATTTTAATGAAAGTGTTTCTAGTACTAGTATATCTAGTACATTAAATAAAAAAAATACACTCTTTAAAGCAGCATGATATAGGAAAGAAATGGTGTACTTTATCTAAAAAAGAGTGGATATTTTTATTTTTAGCAATACAGAATGTGAATAATCTAGGGATAGTTTTTTCTCCTCAAAAATGACAGGTAAGAAGCTAAGCATTCGGAGAACAAAATTGATTACTTAAAGTTTAGTCACACTTAAATTACACAAAGAGCTGAATTCTGACTGCATGTATTCATGGATGTCAAAATAAGTGAGAAGACGTGGCAAGAATTCGTTAAAGGTTTTTGTGTTCCTTATGGAGTCACCATTTTTTTTAATCGCCCATGGCGAGGATCCCACTTCTATGAATGCTAGATACAATACCTTTATGAACAAACAAACAAAAAAAGTATCCATCATAGCTAGGGAAAACAGTAGATTTTTAAAAAAATCATGGACTCTACGTAGTATCATTTTAGGAATATAAATCATCTTTTCCTTCATGATTTAAACACACCAGTATCAAATAGCCTTATGGCTATATCTTTGAATAGATAGGTTTACTTCATCTTTTGCCTATACCAAAAGTATGCCATCCATTTATTTTCAGCATAGTTTATCATTACATATATATATAAGAAAATCAATAATGACTAATATTATGAGCTTTTAGTATGTGGTATGCCTAAGGCTCAGTATTTGACATATATTACCACATTCAATGCACCCAACAAAACTGTGAAGCAGATACTATTGTTAACACAAGTTACAATCTAAAAAGTGAGGCCTTGAGGGACTTAGTAAGGTGTATAAGGTCATAAAGCTAATACGTGTTGGAACCAGTGCTTCAATGCATACCAACTGGATCAAAGTTAAGATTTAAATCATTGCGCTATGTTATATGTGAACTTAAACAATTTTTCATGAATTGGTGATACTCCCATGCAAAACACATAACCAATAAATCATCTGTGTCAGTGAGAATTAAGTTTGGCTGCATACAAAGTTAAGTCTAAATTCATGGTGGCTAAAACAATGTTCTGTGTTATGTAAGACCAAATCTAGGCCTTGCAGGGATGATGTGCTGCCCTGCATTGTCCAGAATTAAGTAAACTCGGTTTTTCCTTCATCATTCCTAGATCATAATGTTTGTCCTCATTGTCCATGATGGCTAGATGTCAACCATTACTTCCACATTTTGAGAAAGTGAATAAGATCCTCTCTTCATTTTCTGTCCTAGAGGTTGTAATTTGGCAGTCTCACACATCTTTTTGAAGCCATCCTCACAGGGCTAACAAGAATTCTGGACAGAAATATAGCTATATTTAAGCATTAATCAGGCTGCACTCTGGCCTACTTCTTTCTAACTAACAGGTAGCACTAGATACTGATCATTTGCCTCTTCATGGCTCCTATAGATAGGAATTTGGATATTAGAACTACAAAGCTTGTGGTTAAGAATTAATTTGCATCCTGATTGTTCTTATAGTTAAGATCTCTGGTGTTAAAATCATAAGACTTTTTTTTTAAAGGATCACCATTTTTCAGATTCTGAATGCCAGCAGAACAGCTGACTCCAAACAGCTTGAAGACCCCCATGACGGAACTGAATCAGCATGAAAATACAGTTTCTCCACCTCTCTGTTCCATGACTTCACCCTGCACTCTTCTACCAAACAATGATCTCCACACTTTGGCCTATACCAAAACCCTTAAGAAACCAACCCTAGCCCCAAATTCCTTGGGGAGACAGATTTGAGGAGTCCTCTTACTTCCTCATTAAGCGGCCTTAAAATTAAACCTCTTTCTTTGCTGCAACTTAGTGTCTCAGAATATTGACTTTCAGTGCACTTGACAACAAACCTATCATAGTTATATTATTGGCTGCAATTTAGTCTATGTTCACATCTATCTAAAAGGAATAGTGGAAAATATAGTGTTAATTTTGAATGGGTATAAAACTGATAAAAATTAAAGGCTCTGTTAATGTAGAAGGAAAAATGATCTATTAAGGAAGAAAATATCTAGTTTTGGTCACACACATGAACACTTAGATGAATAAAGAAAGAAATAAAAACACTATGTTTGCCAGAATCCAGGCTAAAAATAAATATTAAATTAACTATAGCAAAATAATTTTTAGAGAAATCATGAAACCAGACTCTTAACTTTCAAGCATTGAAAATGCTTGTTTTTATGTTTGTAAAATAAATAGCAGGCAAATGTACTTCATCACCCTTAGAAAAGAAAAGTTAACAAAAATAGAATTAGACAGTGTATGTATTAAAGGAATTAAATGTTCTTCAAAATAAAATCATTATGTTCACAAAGTCTGAATCAATTTCAGACTATCACAGGTTGGGTGTACCAGAAGCAGCTGTTGAGTTGAAGTTTAAAGCACAAGATGTTTATTATGAATCAACACACCTTAAAGGAAGGGAGAGGAAGCAGAATTGGACAGAGTGAAATCAAGTCAAGCTATGATACAAAATTGTCAAAACTCTGGCCAACAGGATGAAATATCTGGAACAGGGATTGCCTGTCAGAGTTGCCTAATAGTGATGGAAATGGCTAGGCCTCTCTAGCTCACCTCACCTCAGTCTCTAGATGTGGTCAGCTATGGAAACGTGTGACTTGGGCAAGGCCAGTCTTGCACTTGAGGTGTTGATTACAAATATGCACTGTTTTCTGTCTCTAGGCCACTGGTAACTGGTCCTTGTGACTAATTCAGATAGATCATTTGAAAGCTGAATTACTACATTTGGATTAGAGTTTTATTTGCTACCAAAATATAACTCAGTGAATCCTGATAGAAATCCTCATGGTTTTTTGTTTGTGTGTTTTGTTTTGATAATTGAATCTTTACACTTAGATAGGCAAATTCACATGCATTTTTTTCCCCAAAAGCTTATGCCCATATAGAAGGCTAGGCCCTTTTATTTTATGTATGTTTCTTATAAGCAGTATATAGTTAAAAAAATCTAGCCTGATATATATTTAAGCCAAATCTAACCTGATACAAGTATCTAAGAAGGTTATGAAGCCAGTATGTGCAATTCTGAATGTACAAGGTATTGTACAAAGTTCAGTTAATCAAAGAAAGAATTCATGTCAGAGAATGTTTCTAAGAGGCAAAAGAAAATACATTGACAGAACAAATGTATGAAAAATATCCAGTATCTATTGCAGAGAACATAATAACAGTTGAAATCTGAAGAAATACTTTTAACTTTTTCCTTACAGACATAGGTAATATTATTACAAAGGGAGGTTGAAGTTAATGGGTGATATGAAAAATTAAACCTGGATAGGGAACTAGTATAAGCCTATCAAACCTGCCATTCCCAGTCTATTAGCCAGGTTCTGTGAAGAAAGGGAGAGAGGTTTTTTTTTACCCCTCATTTAAATTTCTGTCATGTATATTGCTTATACCATTCTCTTGTCAAGTAATTCATGCTGTTTCAAGAGCTTTCATATTGTCTTCAAATGTTATTTATAACATGTGCCCATTTATTTTTATTGTACTTATCTCTTTTTCCTAAACAGACTTAGTCATTTGTAACCTAATTAATTCTCTATCAGTTATATTTTTAAATTATTCCATATTATATAATACAAACCTAGTAATATATTAGAAAAATTAGTTTTGAACGTCAGTATTTTTCTACATTCCAATACTGGCTTCACTATTTACCCTCTCTGAGATTGGAAGTTCTCTAGTCATGTTACCAAATTATGTAGATAAAAATTTATAATATAAAAGAGATTGTTCTTTTTCAAGATGCCCTAAAAAATAGAAAAATACAAATAAACTTTATATTGTTCACCACATCCTAATAACATATCAATAAAGGCATGCATTCTTTTTATCAGTATAACTGAAAAGCAATATATATAAATATTCAAAAAACACAAACATTTGATTCTAGTGCTTATTTTACCACTAACTTGGAATATACTTGTAAAAGTCAGTTAAATTCTGAATTTTTATTTTGCATCTGAAAATGACAGAAATAACATTTTAAGTTTGCATTTTATCATATTATTTCCCATTTATTCCTCAGAATAAAGCAGAGATAAATATTACTACCTTTATTTTCAAGATGAAATCAAAGGCCTCAGAGGATAATAACTTGCCTCTAATAAGTGAGGAACATGGAATTTAAGTTCAAGCTAAATCTCATATATCTTTAGTCTCTAAATTAAATTGTTCTATTCAATTATAAAATCAATAGGTGTATATATAAATTGGGAAATAAAGAATAACTATTAAAACTACAATGTTGACAATACCTTTATTACTTAACCTCTCTCTTTGAGGTGAAGCTGAATTGAAACTTCTTATAACACCACCAAGAAAATAGTTACCATATAAAATAAAATTAGCTAACTTTTTGCTATGGACCATTTTAAAGAAGCGAACACAACTTAAAAGTAACATAAAATAAAACACATTAATTTCAGTTCTTTGTAATGGGCTAAGTGAAGTAAGATAATGAGAAAAATAAGTGATTGGGAGTTAAAATAAGTGGTAGTATGAATATTTCCAGTGAGGGTAAGTTCTGTACTCCAGAATCTTGAACTATTTAATCAAATGTGAATTTCTGTATTGAAGAATTGCTAACATTTGAGCATAGTATAAGAACTGAGGCCATATATCGGAGGTGGTTCCATGATGGCCGAATAGGAACAGCTCCAGTCTATAGCTCCCAGTGTGAGCAATGCAGAAGACGGGTGATCTCTGCATTTCAAACTGAGGTACCGGGTTCATCTCACTGGGCCTTGTTGGACAGTGGGTGCAGCCCACGGAGTGTGAGCTGAAGCAGGGCAGAGCATCGCCTCACCCAGGAAGCACAAGGGGTTGGGAAATTCCCTTTCCTAGCCAAGGGAAGCCGTGACAGACGGTACTTGGAAAATCGGGACACTCCCACCCTAATAATGTACTTTTCCAATGGTCTTGGCAAACAGCACAGCAGGAGATTATATGCCGCACCTGCCTCAGAGCGTCCCACGCCAACAGAGCCTTGCTCACTGCTAGCACAGCAGTCTGAGATTGAACTGCCAGGTGGCAGTGAAGCTGCGGGAGGGGCGTCCACCATTGCTGAGGCTTGAGTAGGTAAACAAAGTGGCAGGGAAGCTCGAACTGAGTGGAGCCCACCGCAGCTCAAGGAGGCCTGCCTGCGAGGGCAGGGCATAGCTAAACAAAAGACACCAGAAACTTCTGCAGACTTAAACATCCCTGTCTGACAGCTTTGAAGAGAGTAGCGGTTCTCCCAGCATGGAGTTTGAGATCTGAGAACGGACAGACTGCCTGCTCAAGTGGATCTCTGACCCCCGAGTAGCCTAACTGGGAGATACCTCCCAGTAGGGGCCAACTGACACCTCACACAGCTGGGCGCCCCACTGAAATGAAGCTTCCGGAGGAAGGATCAGGCAGCAACATTTACCGTTCTGCAATATTTGCTGTTCTGCATCCTCTGCTGGTGATATCCAGGCAAACAGGATGTGGAGTGGACCTCCAGCAAACTCCAACAGACCTGCAGCTGAGGGTCCTGACTGTTAGAAGGAAAACTAACAAACAGAAAGGACACCCACACCAAAATCCCATCTGTACATCACCATCATCAAAGACCAAAGATAGATAAAACCACAAAGATGGGGAGAACCCAGAGCAGAAAAGCTGAAAGTTCTAAAAATCAGAGTGCCTCTTGTCCTCCAAAGGAACACAGTTCCTCACCAGCAATGGAACAAAGCTGGACAGAGAATGACTGATGACTTGACAGAAGTAGGCTTCAGATGATCGGTTATAACAAACTTCTCCGAGTTAAAGGAGGACGCTTGAATGCATCACAAAGAAGCTATAAACCTTGAAAAATGGTTATACAAATGGCTAATTAGAATAAATAGTGTAGAGAAGACATTAAATGACCTGATGGAGCTGGAGACCATGGCACGAGAACTACACGATGCATGCACACGTTTCAGTAGCCAATTCACTCAAATGGAAGAAAGGGTATCAGTGATTGAAGATCAAATGAATGAAATGAAGTGAGAAGAGAAGTTTGGAGAAAAAAGAGTAAAAAGAAACGAACAAAGCCTCCAAGAAATATGGGACTAAGTGAAAAGACCAAATCTACATCTGATTGGTGTACCTGAAAGTGACAGAGAGAATGGAATCAAGTTAGAAGACACTCTTCAGGATGTTATCCTGGAGAACTTCCCCAACCTAGCAAGGCAGGCCAACATTCAAATTCAGGAAATAACAGAGAATGCCACAAAGATACTCCTTGAGAAGAGCAACTCTAAGACACATAATTGTGATTCACCAAAGCTGAAATGAAGGAAAAAATGTTAAGAGCAGCCAGAGAGAAAGGTCGGGTTACCCACAAAGGGAAGCCCATCAGACTAACAGCGGACATCTCAGCAGAAATGCTACAAGCCAGAGGAGAGTGGACCAATATTTAGCATTCTTAAAGAAAAGTATTTTCAACCCAGAATTTCATATCCAGCCAAACTAAGCTTCATAAGTGAAGGAGAAATAAAATCCTTTACAAACAAGCAAATGCTTAGAGATTTTCTCACCACCAGGCCTGCCTCACAAAGGCTCCTGAAGGAAGCACTAAACATGGAAAGGAACAACCAGTACCAGCCACCGAAAAAACATGCCAAATTGTAAAGACCATTGATGCTAGGAAGAAACTGCACCAACTAACAAGCAAAATAACGAGCTAACATCATAATGACAGGATCAATTTCACACATACCAAAATTAACCTTAGATGTAAATGGACTAAATGCTCCAATTAAAAGACACAGACTGGCAAATTGGATAAAGAATCAAGACCCATCAGTGTGCTATATTCAGGAGACCCATCTCACATGCAGAGACACATGTAGGCTTAAAATAAAGGGATGGAGGAAGATCTACCAAGCAAATGGAAAACAAAAAAAGCAAGGATTGCAATCCTAGTCTCTGATAAAGCAGACTTTAAACCAACAAAGATCAAAAGAGACAAAGAAGGCCATTACATAACGGTAAAGAGATCAATTCAACAAGAAGAGCTAACTATCCTAAATACATATGCACCCAATACAGGAGCACCCAAATTCATAAAGCAAGTCCTTAGAGACCTACAGAGAGAGTAGTACCCCTACAGAATAATAATGGGAGACTCTAACACCCCACTGTCAACATTAGACAGATCAACGAGATAGAAGGTTAACAAAGATATCCAGGACTTAAACTCAGCTCTGCACCAAGTGAACCTCATAGACATCTCCAGAACTCTCCACTCCATATCAACAGAATATACATTCTTCTCAGCACCACATCGCACTTGTTCCAAAATTGACCACATAGTTGGAAGTAAAGCACTCCTCAGCAAATGTAAAAGAGCAGAAATTACAACAAACTGTCTCTCAGACCACAGTGCAATCAAATTAGAACTCAGGATTAAGAAACTCACTCAAAAGCGCTCAACTACATGGAAACTGAACAACCTGCTCCTGAATGACTACTGGGTACATAACAAAATGAAGGCAGAAATGAAGATGTTCTTTGAAACCAATGAGAACAAAGGCACAGCATACCAGAATCTCCGGGACACATTTAAAGCAGTGTGTAGAGGGAAATTTATAGCACTAATTGCCCACAAGAGAAAGCAGGAAAGATCTAAAATCGACACTCTAATATCACAATTAAAGGAACTAGAGAAGAAAGAGCAAATACATTCAAAACCTAGCAGAAGGCAAGAAATAACTAAGATCAGAGCAGAACTGAAGGAGATAGAGACACAAAAAACCCTTCAAAAAATCAATGAATCTAGCAGCTGTTTTTTTGAAAAGATCAACAAAATTGATAGACCACTAGCAAGACTAATAAAGAAGACAAGAGAGAAGAATCAAATAGACACAATCAAAAATGATAAAGGGGATATCACCACCAATCCCACAGAAATACAAACCACCACCATAGAATACTGTAAACACCTCTATGCAAATAGACTAGAAAACCTAGAAGAAATGGATAAATTCCTGGACACATACACCCTCCCAAGACTAAACTAGGAAGAAGTTGAATCTCTGAATAGACCAAAGGCAGGCTCTAAAATTGAGGCAATAATTAAGAGCCTACCAACCAAAAAAGGTCCAGGACCAGATGGATTTGCAGCTGAATTCGACCAGAGGTAAAAAGAGGAGATGGTACCATTCCTTCTGAAACTACTCCAATCAATAGAAAAAAGAGGGAATCCTCCCTAACTCGTTTTATGAGGCCAGCATCATCCTGATACCACAGCCTGGCAGGGACACAACAAAAAAAGAGAATTTTAGACCAATATCCCTGATGAACATTGATGCAAAAATCCTCAATAAAATACTGGCAAACTGAATTCAGCAGTACATCAAAAAGCTTACCCATCACAATCAAGTGGGCTTCATCCCTGGGATGCAAGGCTGGTTCAACATATGCAAATCACTAAACATAATCCATTATATAAACAGAACCAAAGACAAAAAGCACATGATTGTCTCAATAGATGCAGAAAAGGCCTTTGACAAAATTCAATAGCCCTTCATGCTAAAAACTCTCAATAAATTAGGTATTGATGGGATGTATCTCAAAATAATAGGAGCTATTTATGACAAACCCACAGCCAATATCATACTGAAGGGGCAAAAACTGGAAGCATTCCTTTGGAAAACTGGCACAAGAGAGGGATGCCCTCTCTCACCACTCCTATTCAACATAGTGTTCGAAGTTCTGGTCAGGGCAATCAGGCAGGAGAAAGAAATAAAGAGTATTCAATTAGGAAAAGAGGAAGTCAAATTTTCCCTGTTTCCAGATGACATCATTGTATATTTAGAAAACCCCATCATCTCAGCCCAAAATCTCGTTAAGCTGATAAGCAACTTCAGCAAAGTCTCAGGATAAAATATCGATGTGCAAAAATCACAAGCATTCCAATACACCAATAACAGATAAACAGAGAGCCAAATCATGAGTGAACTCCCAGTCACAATTGCTTCAAAGAGAATAAAATACCTAGGAATACAACTCACAAGGGATGTGAAGGACCTGTTCAAGGAGAACTACAAACCACTGCTCAACGAAATATAAGAGGACACAAACAAATGGAAGAACATTCCATGCTCATGGATACAAAGAGTCAATATCGTGAAAATGACCATACTGTCTAAAGTAGTTTATAGATTTAATGCCATCCCCATCAAGCTGCCAATGACTTTCTTCATAGAATTGGTAAAAACTACTTTAAAGTTCATATGGAACCAAAAAAGAGTCCTCATTGCCAAGACAATCCTAGGCCAAAAGAACAAAGCTGGAGGCATCACATTACCTGACTTCAAACTATACTACAAGGCTACAGTAACCACAACAGCATGATACTGGTACCAAAACAGAGATATAGACCAATGGAACAGAACAGAGCCCTCAGAAATAATACCACACATCTACAACCATCTGATCTTTGATAAACCCGATAAAAACAAGAAATGGAGAACGGATTCCCTATTTAATAAATGGTGCTGGGAAAACTGGCTAGCTCTACGTAGAAAGCTGAAACTGGATCCTTTCCTTACACCTGACACAAAAATTAATTCAAGATGGATTAAAGACTTAAATATTAGACTTAAACCATAAAAACCCTAGAAGAAAACCTAGGCAATACCATTCAGGACATAGGCACAGGCAAGGACTTCATGACTAAAACACCAAAAGCAATAGCAACAAGAGCCAAAATAGACAAATGGAATCTAATTAGACTAAAGAGCTTCTGCACAGCAAAAGAAACAACCATCAGAACAAACAGGCAACCTACAGAATGGGAGAATATTTTTAGAATCTACCCATCTGACAAAGGACTAATATCCAGAATCTATGAAGAACTTAAACAAATTTACAAGAAAAAAAATCAAACAACCCCATCAAAATGTAGGTGAAGGATATGAACAGACACTTCTCAAAAGAAGACATTTATGCAGCCAACAGACAAATGAAAAAAATACTCATCATCACTGCCATTAGAGAAATGCAAATCAAAACCGCAATGAGATACCATCTCACACCAGTTAGAATGGCGATCATTCAAAAGTCAGGAAACAACAGGTGCTGGGGAGGATAAGGAGAAATAGGAACACTTTTACACTGTTGGTGGGACTGTAAACTAGTTCAACCATTGTGGAAGACAGTGTGGCAATTCCTCAAGAATCTAGAACTAGAAATACCATTTGACCCAGCCATCCCATTACTGGGTATATACACAAAAGATTATAAATCATGCTGCTGTAAAGACCATGCACACGTATGTTTATTGCAGCACTATTCACAATAGCAAAGACTTGGAACCAACCCAAATGTCTATCAGTGATAGACTGGATTAAGAAAATGTGGCACACATAACCATGGAATACTATGCAGCCATAAAAAAAAAGGATGAGTTAATGTCCTTCGTAGGGACATGGATGAAGCTGGAAACCATCATTCTGAGCAAACTATCACAAGGACAGAAAACCAAACACCACATGTTCTCACTCATAGGTGGGAACTGTACAATGATAACACTTGGACACAGGGTGGGGAATATACACACTGGGGCCTGTTGTAGGGTGGGAGGAGAGGGGAGAGATAGCATTAGGAGATATACCTAATGTAAATGATAGGTTAATGGGTACAGCACATCAACATGGCACATGTATACATTTGTAAAAAACTTGCACATTGTGCACATGTACCCTAGAACATAAAGTATAATAATGATAATAATAATAAAGAGCTGAGGCCATATCTTCCATTAGGTCCACCAATATTTTTACACGTACTTTTGATTTCTGAATATATAGAAAAATAAAAAATAAAAACTGTTTTTTCCTTTAGCATCTAAAAAATCTCAAACGCATTCCATCTATTTTTTTAAATTGAACCTTTCAAGTACATGTTTAGTATAGTGTAGGGACAGAGGAAAATTTCCTCTCTGCCTACTGAAGGTTTGCTGAAGTTGACCTGACAAAAGGCCGATTAATAGGAGAAAAAGTCATACCAAATGTATTTAATATGCATAAGCATGTGGGAATCTCAAGAAAATAATTACCTAGTAACTTAATGAGATCTAGATGCTCATATATCCATCTTTATAAGGGAAGGGAAGATGAGGGGTTACAGGATTCAATTATTCTCAGGTGGAATTGAATGAACCCAAAGAACAATAGCCTGTGTCTTTGAGTTCTACGGGAGGTGGTGGTAAATGGTGGAACTTCACTGTGAACAAAGGTTGTCCTATGCTTCAGATAAGTCTTCAAGGCAATCTCTCAGAGCTGCCCTCAGAAGAACTGGTGTAAATTCTTTCTGTGCATGGTGATGTCTCCCAGTCTCTCCTCTTTTCTAGTGGTTAAACTTTCCTGGTTATTTGATGAGATTCCTAAAGAAGGGATTTTAAGACACTAGCATTTCTTTTGAAATGAAGCTTCTCTAGTCAGTTAAGAACACTCCAGAGCAAATCCTTTCCAGCACTTTGGGAAAGAAAGAAGATCAGAGATACAGGGTGCTGGGGAAAGGTTGTAGAAAGACCTTGGTTTTGAGGCTTATTTCAGATGCCTTTCAATTTTCTTTAATCCAAGGCACTCAGAAAGCCAAAGTGTCATAATTTGGGGCACTGTTTTTTGAGCCCAACATTAGTTAACATAATTCAGTACAAACACAATAGCCAATCATTACACATTTAAGCAATAAACTACTAGTGTCAGGTTTTCTAGTTAATATATCTTTAAGTGAATATAAACCATCAGTTGTTGAATTTAACTGTTATATAAGATCTAACTAGTAATTAATAAAAGTGTTTTCCTACTTTTATAGATCAAGAATCTGAGGCCCTGGAAAATTAAGTTATTTTCCCTAGAACAAATATCTAGTCAAGATTTTAATTATATGGCAATTGAGGTAGTTTTTCATTACACAACAGCATTGTCTCCTTTTGCAGAATATTTCTGTTTTTCAGTTTTTTAGTAGAAATTATATCATTCTAAATATAACCTATTTCATTGGGGGCTATAATTTACATAAATACCATTTTAAGGATATCAAAGTGCACCATATAAGAATATGCACTTTTTTGAGTCAGACAGACATAAGATTAAATTCCAGTTTTAATACAGCACAAGGTATGTGATTCTGGGCTAGTTATTTAGTTATTCACCTTACTTCCAAATTTTTATTATGGTAAAACATATTAACATGAAATTTACCATTTTAACTATATTATGTGTACAGTTCTGTGGCATTAAGTACATTCAGATTATTATACAACTATCCCCACCATTTACCTCTATAACTTTTTCATCTTGTCCAATTGAAACTCTAACATTAGTAATACGATGTATAATATTATGATGAAGACTAAATGAATCAGAGTCTGCTAAATATACCCTATGCTTATTTCATTTAGTCTTCACAGCAATATGATGACATACATGGTTTTACTAATGTCAGAGTTTTAGTTGAAGAAGAGGAAGATGGCATTATTAATACATGGGTCAAATAAAATAAATGAGAGATGGCATACAAAAACTCAAATATAACAGTATATACATTGAAAGTACATGTACTCCAATAGAAGACAATTTTTATATTTGAATGACAAGAAAACTAAAGTAGAACCATACATATACATACAAATCATAAGCTTTAAATATAATGGAAAAATATTAGATTAAAAAGATCTGAAAATAAAATACCAAATGCTCAATTATAGTATCAGACTGTAACATGTTGAAACTTGCTAGCTGATAGAGCAAGTAATAAAAAGTCAGTAATTATATGGAATATTTGACAACAAAAGTAAAAAACAAGACCTAATTTACATGTCGAGAATGCTGAAACTAACAACCCTGAACACGTCTTTTACAAGAACACAGAAACACTTACCAAAATTGTCCTTTTTCTGGGAAATAAAGCGAGTCTCAAATTATTGAAAGGACTTGAATAATTTCAAAAGATTCTACAAACAGTTGAATTACAATGAGTTTGTATCCACAGTATTGAAAGAACTTCCTCAATCAATAAGCAAAACAGACAAATGCAAAACCCAAATAGAAAAATCGGCAAAGCAAACACTTCACAAATAAACCTAAAAGGAAGATATTCAGCATTATTGGTAATCAAAATATTGCAATTAAAATATTTAATATCACCATGTACCACTGCAACTGATAAGCTGAAAAATAAAAATACTATGTCTTCATTTGAACATGGAGCAGCTGGATCTCTCATATGCGGAGTTGGCTGTGTAGATTGCTATAACCACTTTAGGAAACTGTGTGCCACTTGTTTTACTTACCGTAGGTAAACATATGTATACGTGTAATGTGCATAATTTGCATGAAAATGAATGAAGCATGATTCATTTCCCTGTGCCCTAAAATGTGCAACTTGTTTGGCAGTGTTTCCACCTTACTTTGTCAAAGTAAAAACATTGTTTTTAGGTAATGTAATAAACACATTTATTTAAAACTTGTTTTTGAAGATGTTGCTTCTGAGAAGACTTTAAAAGTGAAAAACATGTTTTCACCTGGTGTAAACAAGAGGTTTACACTGGAAAGAAAGCTTGAGAAAGCAGTAATAAGGCTCTATGCTATGATGCCTGGCTCCTAAAACCCCCTAGTCCCTTAGTAAAAGTTTTAACACTAGCCTGGTCCGTCCTACTGTCATTGAGAATCAAGCAGCAAACATTAATTTCTCTCTGTCTCTCATGAAGAATCAGATATTCTGCAAATGGTAAAATGTTAACCGTAAATCTATTTCAATGCCCTTTTCAGTCAGGAAAAAGAAAATCTTGGTAGTGGGGTTCACTGTTATTTCTGTTGTGATTCAAAGGTATCTGTGATTCAAAGGCAGTGAGAGGATGACCACTCCTGATGATGTAGTGTCTCATATTCTGTTCCTTCTCCTTAATTCACTTCTTCAGGTTGTTGAGTGAAAATAAATGTGAATATTGCACTAAATGAATATGTGCTTGTCATCAGTGATATCTTTCTATGTTCTCTGCCTTTTGATTTGCTAAACCTAAACCTAGACACCTGGCACAGCATTGACAGACAGGAAGGTAGGGCAGGAAATGTAGTTGAAATATAAGAACTTAACTGTCTACCAAATGATGACTCATATGATCATAAATCTATGAATTGTCTACCTGGGATAAAGGATGATGAGGATGGGTTTCTGGCAGCTAGGGCAATTATTTGAAAGAAAACATCAAAAGCAAAAGGAGTCCCCAAAACAGAAGTCTTAGGAATAAGAGCATACATTAGGGAAAACCTATACATTTTAAGGAAAGGATTCTGCCGTGAGTCAGGAAAATTCAAAGCTGCACGACTCCTACTTAATATTTAAAAGAAGACACTGGTTTTCTAGCAGATCAAGAAGTAAAACTAGAGATGATGGATATAATTAAAAATTAAATGCACAAAAATAATATCAGGTCTCTATTGAGGTATGTATTCAAACAATGGAAACACTGATGACCAGGGCCTAACAAAACCATTAATAATCACAACAGTAGCCACAGAATTAATAACCACATTGGAAAGATGGAATGGATATACTAGTCACAACCAGAAAGGTATAAAGGACCTCTGTGTGTAAAAGAAACAGAACAAATTGAAAAGACAGCAATGAGAACTGTACTAAGAAACAAAACTAAGTTACATAGCATTATAGCTCATATCGAAAAAAATGAGGATAGATGCTTTCTGAATGACTGAGAATATGGCACAGGATAAATATTATGCAGTTAAAATTAAATATAAAAGACCTTATATGCTTATTCATACACACACGTGTATGTATGTGTGTGTGCACATATGTGTTCAGCTATTGTCTATGAAGAAATGTAAAGAGGGTGGCCTGCCCCTCCTCTTGGGAGTTACGTCCCAAGGAGACCTGAAGCCTCTGTCAGGCTGAGAACACAGGTTGGGGTAGTCAGAGACCCCAGTTTTGGAGGCTCCACAGAGTGATGAGGAATGGGATTGAGGACCCGCTTAAAAAGCAGTCTGGCCACATTTTTGTGGGGTTGTTGTGCGTTCTAGGGTACTGTTTCCATCACCTGGTCGGCTTCGCCTCTCCAAGGCCCCGAGGCTGGAGCTGCTGAGTCACCCAAACAGCAAAGATGGTGGCTTGCTCCTTCCTCTGGGAGTTTCATCTCAGGGAGTTTTCAAATCTCTGTAGGTCGCCGAACACCCGCAGGAGTGGCTGGAGGCCGCGGTTGGGAAGCTAAACGATAAGAACACATGGACGCATGGAGAGTAACAACACACAACGGGGCCTTTTGGAGGGTTGAGGGTGGAGGGTGGGAAGAGGGAGAGGATCAGAAAAAATAACTAATGGGTACTAGGCTTAATACCTGGGTAATGAAATAATCTGCACAGCAAACTCTCATGACACAAGTATACCTATGTAACAAACTTGCACATATACCCCTGAACGTAAAATAAAATTAACTAAAATGAATAAAATGGCAAAAAAAAAAAAAGAAATGTAGAGGAAAATACCTTGAAATTCATAAATTATAGCTGCATTTCTAAAAGCAAAATATGTGTGTTACCTATAGATAGTATAAAATAATATTTAGATATAATAAAAATGGTAAATAACATAGTGGACAGAAGAGGGAGTGAAAACAAGAAAATGACCTAATTGAAAAATGTTTATGCCACTAACACAAAAACACTGCTATGATTCAGATAATCAGAAAAAAAAAAAAAAATGTAAAAGTCCTTGCATGGAAACCAAGGATTGTAGATGTAACCAAAACCCAGATTAAAACATAGCAAGAACAAAACAAAAACACAAAGGAGAAAAAAAATGCAGTGCATTCTAGAGTTCAGGACCAGAACCCATCTAAATAAACCCTCAGATTAGGAAATATATGACCTATATACCTGGGAGTCTCAGATTTTGGTCACGTCAGATGACAATTCTGTCTAGACAACTGTTACTTATAAGTCCTAAAGTGATAAAGAAGAACATCAAACAGTAATATAATGAATAGATATACAAGTAACAATAATTCCAGAGCAAGCAAGTCATTGAGAATAAAAATAAAACATAAAAATAAGGCTTCCTAAAAAGCAGTAACTAGGAAATGGAACAATGGAGACAATTTTTAGTATCACTGTTAAGAAACTATAATATTGTAAAAAGCACCAATTTATGAATGCATAATAGGAATGAATACCATTTGAAGAAAAAAAACTCAGGAAAATTGGAAACAAACAATTTAACAGAGCTCATAAAAGAGATAAAACTAAGTGAAATCTTGAAATACTTAACATTGACCAAATTGTAAATACTTGTGAATGTAATATCACAGGAGGATTAGAAGGTATAACAAAATAACACAATATGTTTTAGAAGAAAACCTTATTAGACAAATAATATTTCCATGTAACTCTCCATTAGGCCAGTCGAGAAAGCCTTGGAAGAATAGAGATTTATTGTTGATGTTAGGAATTTAAATAGAAAATGTCACTAAAATTGCAGGGCTGCTTCTCAGCAAAAACTAACACATGAGATTTCAAACAGCCCCTAAAAATGCATGTTAATAATTTAATATAGAGTTTGCATTACTAGTAGCATAGGAAAGTCTTCTCTACGTGACCTTCACAAAGAAAGGGGCCTTTAACGCAATTACTAGGTTACCTTATAGTCTGGTAATAGCAAACGATCTATATAGACAGAATTTAAATCAGACTTTAAAGGAAGAAATAATGGTAGAATATTTTATTGATAATATTATGATCAAGGGAGAAAACAAGAAATAGTTAAGAAAAAAAGCTAATACTTGCCAGCCTATGAAACAGAGAGGATAGTGTGTAGTACAAATATCAGTAAAATTGACACAAAATATAATTACATTCTTAAGATCAAGACTTAGGAAGTTAATTTACAACTGCATAGATAGGGAGAGAACTTGGGAGATTTATTTAACTCCAGACGTATGTGTTTCCATTTCAAGGCAAAATGAGGGCAAGACCTAGAAGGCATCTCTAGATGTTAAAAACTGCATATGCTAAGGTTTTTCTTGCTCTTTGTGAGATGTATTTAGTTTCCCAAAGATTAGAGTGAGAACCCAGGATCCTTTCCATTCTATCTTTCCAACGTTTCCAGAAGTAAAGGTTTTGCTTTCTCCTTTTGGGAAGGGAATGGGAGGCAGCTACCATTTTCTCCTGTAAATAAGCAGAGAAAATTCATTTTCCTCTGTTCAGTGCCTATGCTGCAGACTTTGTACAAGATATTTGACTTGGTTTTCAGTAAGTCACCCTAGGGATAAGAATAGGGATCTAAGAAAATACATTTTTATTATTTGCTTTTTTAAATTGCATAAACATAGAATCTGTCTCTGATACATACAGAGTACCCTATGTGTATATTCAAGCTAAAATTAATAAAGATGAATATTAAAAATGTAACAAGGACTCTTATCACATCCAAAATGAAGATAAAATTGCTTAAGTATAGTGGGCATGTCCTCAGAAGTAGGGATGCAATACCTAGTATATAATAATTATTCCAAATCCACTTCAAAGGAATTAATAATTCGGAGGTCAGCATTTGATGAAAGTGGAGGTCTCCAGTCAGATCGAGGGATTTATTTCAAAGCTATGGTAATTCAGATTTTGGCAGAAATAATATCAGGTAGAAGTAACATGTATCCTCTAACTACAAAGAAAAAGATAGAAAAGAGGGATAGACTACTAAAAACAGATATAAAGAAAAAAAGTTTCAAAATAATTAATGGAAAATTGATATAAGAACTGTGAGATGTCAAGTGAATAAGAATATATATAAAAAGATAAATTTACCTTCTACAAGATTATTCCCCACTTTTCTCCTAGAAAAGATCCACCTTAAGAATTAGGAAAAGTAGGCATAATTCTAAATATATGTATAAATTGTGGCAAAAGACAAAAATTATGTGTGATATCTGGGGAAGTCATAGCCAAAGAAGTCCCTGAATAAGCTGAGTAAGCTGAGTAGCTGTAGAAAAACAGATCATGCCATGGAAAATATAGTATTAATACTAAAGCCATTCTACCCTGTCATAAGAACACATTATGAAAATATTTGATTAATGCATCCAATTATGAAGCTCATAACTTATACTTTGCTCAAGACTACCATAATATTCCACTACTCTTTAATCTATTTTAAGGCCAATGATATTTATGATATTTGTTTCAAGTCTTCAAATAACGACTATATAATATTAAAAAAAAAAAACACCTCAACAAAAATCGATGACAGAGTTTTGGAAAACTTTGGCAAATGTTAGGAGCAAGCTATTACTTTATGAAACCTGAGAATAGCACTATAGATTTTGAGGAGGGATGTTAGATATTACGCTCAGAAGTAAATGTTGCAGAAAGCAAACTTGGTATTGCCTAGATGTATGTTCACTAATGAATAATTAAAAAAGGTATAATTACTTGACTATATTTCACTCATCACGTATAAACTTGCAAATTTAATTAATGAATAAATAACAAAACCAAACTTAGGCTGGTCAATTGTAGAGGATTCAGCATCAAGAAGAGGCAGAATACCCAACACATCAAGAAAATGGCAATAATAATATAACTCTCAAAAATATGGGCAATCTGAACCAAACTGATACTTGAGCTAAAATTATCCCGATTATATAACCCGGTCCATGTAAAAACATTTTTTAAAAATCAGAAATACTTTGAATATTATAACATCCTTCCAGACTCTGCACAACATACGGCTTACAGGTACACGTTTTAAGAAGCACTGGTGTAATTACTGTAAAAGGTACATCTCTGTGTCCCTGGAAATCCAGGAAATGCAACTATTATGAAAATTATGTAGATAATACATATACAACAGAAATTTATTACTCCTAAATTACTAAGAAAGGCATACTAAACTTTTAAATAGTGACCAAGATATGGAATCATGATGTGGACATGTGAGAATCAAGAAAATATAGATGAAACTTCCCAGAAATTGGTTGTGAAGCTCATGACTCGCATATGAATCTAAAAAGAAATTATCCCCTCCTCTATCCAAATAAACTTGTGTTGAAAGTGTTTTCATTCTACCCTTACCAAATTGTAAGCATGTTTTTAAGAAATAGTATAAACATATTTCTGTAAAGCTTGTGTTGGAACATGTTGTTTTGAGAAAAGTTTTAAAAAATTAAAAACAAGTTTTTACCTTAAAAATAAGTAATGTGAACAAGATGATTGCTTTGGAAAGAAATCTTGGAATGGCACTGAACATTGATAAAGCTTTGTGCTTAGACACTTGGCTGCTCAAAGTGCAAGTTTTAGCATTAAGGACGATCCAACCAAACTGTCATTGATCAATACTTATGGAGCATTCCTGATGAAGAATACTGAAAAACGTTTTCAGACTGAGATGACACATCATTAGGATATTTCGACATCTTTGTGCAAGTCATAGGAAGAACATCTTGCTAACAGAGGTCACACTTCTTGACATAGCAATGGTTCAAGCAGTGACAGACTGTTTCTGACAAGATAGTAGGCCCCTATAGCATTTTTCTCTTTCCACTAGCTCAAAACCTACTTAGCTGGTTGAAGAAAAATAAATGTTGATCTTGTTCTCATTAATTGTCTGTATGTGTATTGGATTGATCATTTTTCTTGGCCTTAATATCTTATAATTTAGCATCCCAAACCTGAGAGTATTACTTTTAACTTTGAGTCATTTATAAGAACCCAGTAATTCTTCTAGTTATGTACCCAATATAAAGACATATTCACTAACATATATGCTAATATCAGCAATTTTCTTAATAGCTGAGTATTGGGTACAATTCAAATCTTCACCACTAGGCGAATGGATTATTACAGTGTGGTATATTTCAGATCATGGAATACTGGAGAATAATGCAATGAAACAAATTGAACATGCTTTTATGTCTGATGTGGTTTGGCTCTGAGCCCCCACCCAATCTCATCTTGAATGACAATCCCCATGCATTGGAGGAGGGGTCTGGTGGGAGGTGACTGAATTGGGGGCAGACTTTCCTCTTGTTGTTCTTGTGATAGTGAGGGAGTTTTATCAAGATCTGTTTTTTCTTAATGTGTGTGGCACTCCCCATTGTTTTCTCTCTCTTTCTTGCCACCATGAGAAGATAAACTTTGCTTCCCCTTCACTTTCTACCATGATCATAAGTTTCCTGAGGCCTCCCAGTGATGCTTCCTGTTCAGTCTGGAGAACTGTGAGTCAATTAAACCTCTTTTCTTCATAAATTACCCAGTCTCAGGCAGTTCTTTACTGCTGTGTGAAAATAGACTAATACAGAGACTGAAATTCACAAAAGTAGTGTTGACTGAAAGAAGCCAGACACAAGTGTATATCACATATGGTTTTCTATATATAATCTTCAAAAACAAGCAAAAATAATTTACAGCATTACGGGTTGGAATAGTAGTTACTGTTGGAGTGGTGAGTCAGTAGAAGGGGGCATGATGAATTGCTAGTTGGGTTCTGTTTGTTAATCTTCATGTGAGTTAAATGGTTTTCATTTTGTAAAAGAAAAGTAAATTTTCATGAATATTGTGTGTGCACATGCACATGTGCATAAAACACATAGCTTTAACAAAGAATTTGCTCAAATAAATACTGATATACACCATTAAAGCAATTGTGCCTTTTGCCATTTCAATTGACATTTACTGAAGAGAGACATAGTTTATCGTAGTGATATATATTACTTCCCATTTTATTTTACTAATTTAAAATTGTCAAATAACCGATCTGTGAAAAGTCAAGTGACTTTTATGTAGGAAAATTTAACCCATTTTGTTTTCACCTATTTTAATGTTTATTATTTACTTAATTCACTTTTTTTTAATGACAGTGCTGGAAATTCTATTAAGGAAATGGCTGTGTCTTTTTAAAATCAGAGTGGCTAGTAATATCTCCGGCATAGAGTGAACATTCAAAATATTTGTCAACTTTTATCCTGATGTGGAGCTTATTATTTGTTGTGGAAAGATTAATGAAAGATAATTTCATTCGGGGCTGAGCTGGGAGGACCACTTGAGCCTGGAGATCTAGGCTACAGTGAGGTACGATTGTGTCACTGCACTACAGCCTGGGTGACACAGCAAGACAATGTCTCAAAAAAAAAAAAAGATAATTTCATAAATGTGTAACAATTAAACGAGCATTGAAGAGCAAGAATAAATGTGTAATTTGGGAAGTAAAAACAGGTTTCATGTAGGAAATAATACTTGAGCTAGATATTGAGTCAAAAGCATCAATATTTGAATCTATTTTTTCAATAATTGTATAAATGTTAAATTAACACTTAATTTTTCTGCACTTATGTTTTCTAATCAAGAGCTTAATTTAGTTACTAGCTTCCTTTAATGACAATGAAATAAGTATTATTTTTCAAGAAATATCAGACCAGAAGTTAGATACTTAAAGTAACTATTTTCCAAGTTAGGTTTTGTTAAGGGTCATATTTCACTTTCACAATATGAAAGTATAACATTTCCATTATTAAGCATATGTTTAGAATTAATCTTAGAGCTCACATTTTTTTATCTTCTGTTCAACTGATTATAATTTTTTGCTATGACTGTTTTCTCCTAATAAGATACTGAAAATCTGTCTCCTCCATCTATTTTAAACCTAGGATATGATCTTTTAAATAATTTCCATTGTTTATCTTCTCAAACTCCAATTTGAAATTATATTTAAGTAAAATATTGTTTTCTTTATTTATAAATTATTTTTATGAAATAATACTCAAAAACAAATTTTACATAAGAGCACCTCTTAACTTTTAAATCTCACTTTTCAATTTTTATGTATCTTTCTACATATAAGCCTATTTATTTTCCAGAGGTAGGGTGACTAAACAGATCTAACAAGAAATAATTATAAGAATCCATCTTTATTTCCTAGTCAAGACTGATTCTTCCATTCTATTCAGAATTCCAGGGTTTATTATCTGGCAACCCCATATTTGCTATTACATATATCTTTGATGGGACCTCTAGGTGGCCATTAAAGGGAATCAATAGCAAATATTTACTCCTAGACACAACACACATGTTAGCTCTTTCCAAATTTTATAGCTCATAGCAGCTTGGTGTGTGTGGCTTTTTATACACTTACTTTCAGAAGGAATGGCATCTAGACCCAAGGTAGATAAAACAAGTGCTGAAAGGCAGACAAAAAAAAAAAAAAAAACAAATTAAAACTGATCAACAGATTTAGAAATTTACTTTGTAATAAATGGCAGGAACTACTTATGAAAACATTATATCTATGTATCTATATCTCTATAAATATTCTAATTTCTCTGAGAGAATTAAAAAATCTTAAGAATGAAAAGTCATATATATATATGCAGATATATACCTATATAAATGATAGGAGCAGTATCTGCAAATTAAAATAATTTTTTACTTCCATTGATTTACATATCTAATTAATACTTCCAAATTCTTCTTACCTATTATGTTTTCTAAAGTTTAAGGGAGGAGTCATTCAAGTACTGCAGCAGATTCATTTTATCTGCCACTCCAGACCTGTTTCATCACATCAGATCAAGGGGCCTAAACTCCTTGCCTATTTTATTGGCCAGAGCTGCTGTCACAGAGACTTACACCACTTATGGGGTCCTAGATCCCCATTGCACTGACTTTATATCCTTCTGTTTATGATTGTCTCAGCTGTACCTGGAGGCAAGGGAGAGGCTATGGTTTAACCTCAATCACACATTCTGCAACTCCAGCAACCCGGTTCTGGTCCAACTGCGTCCACTAAGGTTGCAGTTTCCTCAGCAGTTACATGACACCACTGAATACTACAACATCAGAACAGAAGGAATAATATTTTGAGGAGTAGACTTGGCCATAAGGTTACAGGATATTAGAGAGACCTATCTTATAAAGCATTCACCTTTTTTCTCTTTGATGGACCACTAGTAAGAAAGTGTTTACTTACTAGCCTCTATAGAGATATCTCATGCGTCTGAGCAACCAGAGAAAATCTTTGGCAAACTATGTAAGATATTTCCATGAATTAGTTTTTGCTCCACTTCTTCCTCACTTCCTTATTTCTTTGATACAAGATTTCCCTAAATTGAAGTCTCATGCACTAACAGTATGCTCATGTAAGCTTTAGCTCCAGGCTTTATTTCGAGCTTTATCAGAAAGGGGGGAAAAATCTACTAGCTAGTTGAGAAAAGCACAGAAAAAAAAAACCTATTAGCTGATTAGAAGAGAAAAAAATGCAAACAAGGATATCTGCTCCTGACAAAGTGAAGTATTAAGGACGGAATTTACAATCCTGACTGAAACAACAAAAAATATGGGCGTAAACACGTGAAATAAAGGTTTTCAGACATTGTTCATTAGACACAATGCAAAACAATGATTTTTGAAAAGAGGGAAACAACAATTTACAACAATTTGTAAAGTGTATCAAATATTTAATAAATAAATAAAAAGACACATGTATTTTAAAAATAAAAGAGGAGTAAGTATCATTAAACTTATTTTGAAGATACCATATACCTAATACTAACTCACAAAGATATTACAAATGAAGAGGAAAATTAGGGACTAGTATCTATCATGAACATAGAAAAATTTTATCAAAATATTTAAAACAATAATTTTACAGTATATAATATATAAAAATAATTATAGACCATGACAGAAAGAAATTTCTTCCAAGAACATAAAAACAATTTTAAATTAAAAAGTAAACCTACTTAAGTACCAGAAACACAGAATAAAGATGAAAAGCTGTACAATCATTTAATAAATGAAGCAAAATCACTTGAAAAAATCCAACATCAGTTTAGGTTAAAATATTCAGAAAATTAAGTATATAAGAAAATATACTAAAACGATTGAAGACAATTAAACATGTTATTTGGAATTTATAAAAATAAAATTATACTTAGTGACAAAGTAATAAATATTTCCCTGCAATCTCCAGAACAGGAGAAAGATGTCTGTTTTTTACCATTGCTACTCAACATTTTACTGAAGGTCCTAGCCTTGACAGCAGTGGATGATTGCAGATGACATAATTGCTTTCATAGAAAATCTTAAGTGACCTAAACAAGAACTACTCTAAATGAATAATAAGTAAATATGACAAAGTTTTAGATTAGGTAAATTCTTATATAGTAGCGTGAACAATTTGAAAATAAAAAAGTAATTCACAGTAGCTCCAGAAAATAAATTTAGGAATAAATTGGAGTAAAACTACTATGCTGAATGATACAAAGCCCTGTGGAGAGAAATTAATCACTATTGATAATAATTTCATATTTATGGATTGGAAGATTTAATTTTTAAGATGCCATTTCTCCCAAATTGATCTATAAGAAGTCTCAGGCATTATAACACTAGTTTTGTTTTAAGAAATTGATATTCCCCCCTTAAAATATGGAAATGCAGAGAACTTAGGTCAAATCCAGCTTTATAAAGAAGAATAAATTTGCAGGACTTGCACTACCAGACATCAAGAATTATTATACATTTAGCGTAATGAGTGTGTTACTTGCACGAGATCAACAAATAGATCAATGGAAGAAAAAGACTAGAAATAGACCTACAGTTATACAATCATTTGATTTTTACTAAATCAATCAAAACAATTCAAATGGAAAAGGAAAAGTCTTTTAAAAATTGTTCTGAATTACTGTGATCCATATGTTTAAAAATAAATACATATTTAATTATAAAATTATACATTTACATATAGTTGTAAGTAAAAAATACATACAGAGATCCTATGAACACTTTAACCAGTTTTTTCATTGGTAACATATTTTACAACCATAGTACATGATCACAATTAGTATATTGGCATTGATACAGTCAAAATACGGAATATTCACATACCCACAAGGTTTCCTTATGCTGCCTTTATGGCCACACTTCCAACCCCTCCATCCCACACTCTCTCCAGTCCAGCCACCATTCTAGTAGGTTATTATGGCATTGCTGTTTTAATCTGCAATCCCAGAACAAAACTGATATCTTCTTTGATGACGTATCTGTTTAGACAATTAAACAGATTTAAATTGGATTGCTTGTTTCTCATTGTTGAGTTTGGAGGTCTTTGTATGTTTTTGATGCCAGGCCATTATCGTATACGTGTTTTGCAAAGATTTTCTTGCAGTCTTTGGCTTGTTTTTTCAATCTCTTAATAATGTCTTTTGCAGAACAATTTTTTTTTTTAATTTTAATGAAGTCTAACATCAATTTTTCCTTTCGTGGATAGTGTTTCTGGTTTTATATCTAAAAAGGTATCACCAAACACAATGTCACTGAGATTTACTCCGATGTCACCTTCCAGAAGTTTTTGTGGTTTTCATTTTATATTTAGGTCTATGGTGTATTTGAGCTTTTTATGAGACACATAAGATATATATATATTCATTTTGTTGTACATAGATAAGCATTTTTTTTTCAGTTTAGAATCTTGTTTAGAATCAGTTTGTCAATATCTATACTTTAACTTGCTGGAATTTGGATTGAGATGGCATTGAATCCATTAATTATGCCTAAAAGAATCAACATCAGAATCATAGTGTTCCAATCTATGGATTCAGAATATTTCTCCAGTTGCTTTGGTCTAGTCTCTTTTTACTCTGCTGCCTGGCTGCTGTGGTATCTCTTAATGAGGGAAGGGCATGGGGGAAGGGGTGGCTGGGAAGGAGGGGAGGCTCAGATCTAGCAGGAAAAGAGAGTACTTCTTATGGTTGCTTGTTGGTAATAAGGTTTTGATTTTCCTTAACGGTGATACAAGACTGCTTGTTGTAAGATGACTTTCACTGGGTAAGAGGAAAGAATGAGGTAATCTGTACTGCCTGCTCTTCCTAGGCTGGGGACTGGGAAATGCCAGACCTAGTCTTCCTCTTCTATTAGTGGAGACACATACAAAATCCGGCCACTGTGTTGTTTCTTCAGTCTTGGTATTCCAAACCAGTTTGCCTTTCCCTTACCACCTTGCAGAGTTCTTTTGGTTACTTCTTGCATTTTTCACAGGTTTTATGTTGTACTTAATGGGGAGGAACAGGGAGAAATGAATCTATGACATCTTAGCTGGACCTGAATTCAGCACCTTAACCTTTGGTGAAAAGCCTGGTAGTTTCTTATAACCTTAACATACCTCTTCCTGACAATTTCACTTCCTGATATTTACTCAGGGGAATAAAAAGTTTAAAAAATGTGAAAAAACAAAGCTAATTTATTCGTAATTGCTTCATTCTAAACTGGAAACAGCAGAAAGTCATTCAATGTGGAAACAGATTTTTAAAAATCTGCTGCATATTCATACAATGGAATACTATTACACAATAAAAATAAAATATTTAGGCAGCAACAAATATTAATTTCAAAAATATTATATTGAGTGAAAAATCATTATATAGAATAACACATAATGTTTATTTCTATTTTTCTCAGTTTCTGGGAAAAGCAAAATTGATTTATGGTAGAAAAAATTCAAAAGAATCAACATTGTTCTTGGGGTGGTGAGTATGTGTATTGACTTTGAAAGACCAAGGGGGAAATTTCTCAGGCGATGGTAACATTTTACATTTTGTTAAATGTTTGGATTTCACAGGTGTATGGATTGGCCAAAATATCTGAGACATCTAAAATTAAGATCTGTGCATTCAGTTGTATATAAATTTTACCTAAAGAGTTTACAAATATTAAACATTAGTTGATAATACACATGCTTAAATATTTGGAAGAAAGTATATGGGTATCAACAACTTAATTTGAAATACACAATAAGGTATATTGACTGATCATTACAGCAATGGAAAGGTGGAAAGATGCATAATATGTAGAAAAATTTAATGGTCAAATCTAAAAACTGAGTGTTTAATTATCAATACAAAATTCTCAAAATGTCTTCAAACTTCTTCATGCTTATTAAATTTTAACAATAAAATACTGAAAGAATGGCAGAATGCTTGCTTCCCTTTGATATGTACTAAAAAATGTCTAATGTCTTTAT
Source organism: Rhinopithecus roxellana (assembly GCF_007565055.1). Lineage (NCBI taxonomy): Eukaryota > Metazoa > Chordata > Mammalia > Primates > Cercopithecidae > Rhinopithecus > Rhinopithecus roxellana. Next base: position 29,248,964 of record NC_044554.1, on the reverse strand, counting down.
TCAGGATATTCAGCTCTTTGTTCTAAGGATCTAATCTATTCTGTGTATATCTTTTGTGATGGATAACTACTAGTTTTTTTAGGGTGGGGAAAAATCATATATGTTAAGTATGACATCTGCTTAATGAGTAACATCTGCACCAATGAGTATGACGCACTGTACATGATATAGTCTATCTTGTACTATTAAACTTTTTATTTTCTGATTGTGTCTTCCCAGATGTTTGTAGTTTAACTGTATTTTACTCAGAGGGGTAAACTTTTAACTAACATTTTCTGAATACAAAACTCAAGGTATTTATATTATACAACCAATTTTAGCACAAGGGATGATTGCTGGGATAAATAAGGGACAGTAGAGAGGTTATCACATCATATCATGGAACAAAACCCTAGCAAGCATGCAAACTCTGTACTTGGGTAACATTGCAGCAGATTACACAGCTGTACTGAAAATGGAAACTTTTAATATGTATTTATATCGATAATTATAACTCATGCAAACAGAGAGGTAAAGTAATTGAAACTAAAAAAAAATCACACTACGACCTCTGGCAAGACATCACAAAATAGTTTACAGTTTATTCAATGGAAATTATTCAAGTTGTTATAACTCAGTGGCAATACTATCTTAGAAAATACATTTTTATATCTTCTCTTTTCTTTGGTTAAAATATAGCTTTCACTGACAAATAGAAATTTTGGGGTTTGTTTTCTCCCTAAGTCAAGTTCTGCATTACGAAATATTCTATTAAATATTGATGGTTATTAAGAAACAGATACTACTTTTACAATATTTAAAATATTGAGATTGTATTTCCATGAGTTTTTGTAACTTTTCAACAGCTAGAAGTCTTGGCACCAGAAAAATAGTTAGCATCACCCAGATGTAGCTCTATCAACTATTAGACTATTCTGTAGCAATATTTTTTTTCTAAAAATTTTGAGCAGATAATTGGAAATTAAAATTAGGCATTAAGGGAATAACACTTTTTATTTCAAAGCTGTTTGCTACCCTTCTGGCTTCTACCCTCTGCATTTTACATACTTATAAATTTGAAATGAAAGCATTTTCTTTGGTTAAAACCATATTCTCTTTTACAAGCAACATTTTGGAGTTTTATGAGAGTAATTAAAATTGAGAAGCTCGATGATACCCAAATCTGAACTGTTTTGAAAAATATAAATGATGTACTTAATATGTGTAATTGCTAATTTCTAATTCTTGTTCTAAAACTGGTTATTAAACAATCATGCAGAAATAAAATATAATTGATATCTTTTAGGATGAGTTTTTTTCAAACAATTTAAAAGTATGGTTATAGTTATAGACCAACATGTAAGCAATTATGAGATTTATGAATCTACTGACAATTCTTTAGCTTCAGCTCATTTATATGTTGATGAAACTTACTAATGTTTTGGAACAATCAAACTGATAGTTATATTACTTGGAAACAACTTACTTATTACTAAACAGACTTTATAGTACCATTAATTCTTAATCACTTGAAGTGACAACTAAATATTTTTAGTCACTAAAAATACAACCAAAGTTATTATATTATTTTAGATAGGATACAGAAGTGATCTCTCCAAGGATGCATTTCCGAAATACTGCCATCTTGTGGTATTCTTCACAGAACATATAAGAATCATTTATGATACGGACTTTGGGTAAAAACAAGAAGGGTGCTCTAATGAGATAAATAGACCCAAATGAATAACATGGAAACCTAGAGAGTGAGAATAATCTTTATCTTAAGAATTATGAAAGATCCCCTTAGTATTCATCTGGATGAGGAGTTCCAATACAATATTTTATAAGCAAAAAGATAATTTATCTTATTTTTCTATACATTTCTTAATAGAAAATAATTCAAGGAGAAAGTCAATCAATACTCACTAATTTTCTCTCTGGAGAGAAAACACTCTGTTTTGTCTCAATCCAATTCATTTCAATACAACTACTCACTGAGAATTTTTAATAGAAGGTTTACACATTATTTGTCAACAAACATAGGGCTGTGACTAACCTTTGATTTCCTTTTGGGTCTTTATGAGCCAGGTCTCATTTGTATTATGACTCGTATTATCAAGTTCCAGGGGGTGTGCCCTATTTTTACACAGTTGAGTTGTTTGGTGCTCAGGGTCATCTAAATTGTACTTACTCTCTTCAGCGGCAGAAGACAGACCTCAACAGATATGGAAATACACCTCTTAGCTTATAATCTATTTTTTTCACGGAAATGTAATTATTTAGTTTAATTGTTTACTTATTCACTAGTGTGACCCCTAATTTAGTGCAACTGTTTCCAAAAGCAAAATTTACCACCAATAAAGATGGATAAAGGATATTTGACGTGATCTGAAGATCACTTCAAAAATTTTTTAGGAGTTTTTGGCAAAACTGCAATCTTCATTTGGATCTATAGTCTCTGGTATAGTAACTCATTAATTCGAATGATCAATCATGCTATTTTATGGTTTTAGTTTTAGGGGTTCATTTGTTACACAAACATTAGATAACGATAATGAAGCTATTATAAAACTTTAGCTTAGGGAAAGAGCAGTTTCATGGTCCTTTGAACTGAAGGTTGCCTAGATCTCTAGCAGTGCACCAAAAGCATTTGATAAATTGTGAACATAAGAACAATGTCTGTAAACACATTTAAGATCAGCTTAGGCATCCTCTGGTAACTGAAGCAGAAGGAAGCATTTTCAAAGTGATGCCGGAGCAAAATGCCCTTAAGCTTTGAGTATTGAAGCAGTTTTCACACAATAAAAGAAAAACTCCTTATAAGGCAACTTTGCCCTTGCTCTCAAGACACTCTTATTTTCTGCAGTGGAAATTAATGTGAGTACTATCAATGAACCCAACCTTGTAATAAGCTTTGCTTACATCTTTGGCAAATATTTTGTGTTTCTCTGCATCCTGGTCCAAAAATTTCAAGTGCTTTTATTTTCCATGATGAGATATTAACCCTAGAGAAACTTCAGTATTTTCCTTCAGGGCTGAATCCCTCACCCCATGGCATAATCAAGAATATTACTGCCCTTCCTCTTTAAGTCTTTAAATACTCAATTTCAAAGTAATCAATTTTAACAGGAGGAAAAAGCATAATGGTTTTGAATAAGTACCAGTGCTGATATGGCAAGACTGAAATAATCTATTTTATTTCATGTATGAGTGATATCTCCATAAATGCTCATTATTGTTAATAATGTAGATCAAGATACCATTTGAATAGAATCCACAACGTGAAAGAAAAATAATTTTTATACAATAAAAACTCCAGGCCGGGCGCGGTGGCTCAAGCCTGTAATCCCAGCACTTTGGGAGGCCGAGACGGGCGGATCACGAGGTCAGGAGATCGAGACCATCCTGGCTAACACGGTGAAACCCCGTCTCTACTAAAAATACAAAAAAACTAGCCGGGCGAGGTGGCAGCGCCTGTAGTCCCAGCTATTCGGGAGGCTGAGGCAGGAGAATGGCGTGAACCCGGGAGGCGGAGCTTGCAGTGAGCTGAGATCTGGCCACTGCACTCCAGCCTGGGTGACAGAGCAAGACTCCGTCTCAAAAAAAAAAAAAAAAAAAAAAAAAAAAAAAAACTCCAGAATGATTAGAAATGCCAGAATGCAAAGAATATTGGCAAATATGTCACCTAAATACATAATTATTTTTCAAATAGATGGCAAAACTGATATGCACATGCCATTAAATATATAACTCATGCACATGGTGTTAAATACATAGGTGAAAAGAAATCTTATTATATTATAGTGCTCTGCAATACAAAGGCTCATTGCACCTAAAAACTTTCTATACTAATTATATTAACATAAAAAATTACAGATTGACTTAAATGCCCAATACTTTCAGTAAGCATGATGATTTTAGAGTAATTTAAATATCTCAGTGCAATTCTTTATGAAATATATGTATACATTTACTGTTCGATATTTGAACACATTGCCATAACTTCTTAAAAATATGTATTTATATGCATAAACAAGCATGTTTTATATAAGGGAAATGCTTCTGAATATAAAACCAAGAAGATACTTAAAACCATATATATTTGACTAAAGCTTAAGAAGAACTGAAGTATGCTCTTAAATTATTAGATTGTTTTTATTATTTTTTCAGACATGATGAAAAATTTTTGCTGAATTCTATCTTTGTCACTTATTTGTGACAAGTTGTGTTTATTCCTGATTTGTTTAAATATTGAACCTGTCTTTCTTTGCTGAGGGATTTCTAGATTTTAGCTTATATATCTTGTCATCCTTTTTTTCATCCCAATCTTTGCCTAAAATAGCATTTTTCAAATTTTGCATTTTTCTCAACTACAAAACTTTTTTATACTGCTTATTTTTAGCATTTTTTTGTCTTTTAATATCATTCAAATGGCAAACACTATGCTGCTTCAAATAAAAAAATTGTATCATGTAAACCATTTGCTATATATTATTAATATAGTATATATTTAACATTGTTAATGACAAGCTGTTGGTTTGACAATGCTTTCCCATAAGCAAGGAAGGTGCTTTTCCATGTTCTGATTAATTATAAGGAAAATGCTATTAAATCCACTGATAACTATTAATATGATTCAAATGTTAAGATAAATGTTATGTGTTGTATAGCATTGATTATGTTGAACAGAAATAAATTCACTTATCATTAATCTAAAACAACTACCAGTGAATATTAATCATTATATAGTGGATAAAAGTAGCTAATATAATTAGGCATATGACAGAATTAAGTTATTTTCTAATCCCCTTTACTGCATTGTATAACTTAGTAATAAATCTAACAAACTAGCAAACTAAGTTGAATTTTTCAAGATTTAATCAAACTGGACATAATCATTATTGCCACATTTCTGTTATTCTGGCTAATTTAAATTTCCTTTTCTCCTCCTCAATTTCTTAAATTAGTCTAGACAATGGCCCAGATATATTAACATTACAATAATTCTGCAAATTAATTTATATGGCATATTTTTACCTTTATCTTTCCAATAGAAATGAAAGAATAGTGTGTGTGTGTGTGTGTGTTTTGAGTTTATGTTTATAAGGTATCTGGATGATACCATATAAACATTATTCTGCTAATGAGATTCTATAAATATCAAAATATAGGAACCAATATATGACATCATTTGCATTGGAGAAAATGAAATCAGTAATGTTGAAGTCAAAACTGAGAAAATGCCCTAGAATAACAAGTCAAAGTAAAACAAGAGAAAAGATGATAAGAAATCTAAAATGTGTGTAGTAAATATCATAAGTCATTAGAACTTTACAGAATAAATATCTTTAATTTCTGCCCCTTCAAACAAGTTTTCCTGAGTATACATTGCCTGTTTCTTGATGACATCTTGGGCTTATTCTTAAGTTGTCTATTCACGTACACTAATAAGAATGATATCCCTCTAGTAATCAAAACTCACTTTGTAATTTAAAAAGTTCACTGCAGTCTGAACCATAAGTTCGATCACACACATATCCAACTCAGTGCTTTGTGCCTCACTTTATCTGAGACACTTGATTTGTTGTCAGATATATCAGTACTAGGAAAGAGAATCAATTTCTCCTTTTGTTCTTTTCTCTCCTCTTTTCTCAGCTCACATATTATTTTGCTCTTTTTCATTTGCCAAGGAAAAATAAAGGTAAAAGGAGATATAAAAACGGAATCACATGTTTTGCTTTTTGATATGCGTTCCAGTTTTAGCTTTCTTGTGGAACACAGGTGTGGTTTCTTCCAGAGGCTCTGTAAGAGCTCCTCTATCAAAGAGTACCCTGATATGAACAATCTTCCTGGTTGAAACTGCTTACTAAGCACAACCTCTAGATCTCACTCTCCACAGTATCTATCACAGCCTCTAGCTGTAGGGGGACCCTTTGCCTGGTCATGTGCCTTTTGACATGGACCCCTGATAAGAGAGCCCAAGTACAGCTACTTTCTTTGACATACACACGGTCCTTTGTCCAGTCATATATTCTTGCCATTCCAAAAGGAGGAAAAGTGGCTCCATCTTTGGCCCCCTCCACCCACAGTATTACACAGTCTCCCAGAAGTATATGATAGGTTCTCTCAAGAATGTACTCACCACACTTGTACCCATGGCAATCTTGCAGTGGCCTTATGAGCCACAGAGATGCCCGAAATTTTGTGGGCATCCTCAAAATCCATGGGTGCACAATTTTTGTGCACTCATCATGAGTTGGCTTGGGAAGGAAACACATTTCTTTATTCAAGTCCAGGATAGGGGAGAAATAAGGAAGAAAAAAATAAAGGAATAAAGAAAGCTCTCAAACTTAGTAAATATTCCTATTTAATACATGAAATTGAATCTAATTAATGAAAAAATGTTTTGAGGGTTTAATAATGCCTAGTATTAATTGTCTAGGGCAGTATTTTAAACTTTATGTTGGTACCTCACATCTACCTCACATTTGCCAGTTTATAAAGTGTAATCATGTTCATGGACTCCTGTAGGTTTTACAAAAAATAATAATAAACTGGTAGAGAAGACATTTTTTATTTCAGTTTTACAAGCTAGGAAAATGAGTATCAGAGAAAAGTGATTTGAAACTGCTAAAAAGCTGTTAAGTCAGAAGGCAGGTCTTCTTCAATTTTTGTTTATTTGTTTTTATTCCTTCTAACTTTTATTTTTATTTTATTTATTTATTTATTTTTTGAGACAGAGTTTCGCTCTTGTTGCCCAGACTGGAGTGCAATGGTGCCATCTTGGCCCACCGCAACCTCCACCTCCTGGGATCAAGCAATTATCCTGCCTCAGCCTCCTGAGTAGCTGAGATTACAGACATGCACCACCACGCCTGGCTAATTTTGTATTTTCAGTAGAGATGAGGTTTCTCCATGTTGGTCAGGCTACTCTTGAACTACAGATCTCAGGTGATCAGCCTGCCTCAGCCTCTCAAAGTGCTGATATTACAGGAGTGAGCCACCATGCCCGGCCCCTTCCAACTTTTATTTTAAGTTTAGGGGCCACATGTGCAGTTTTGTTACATGAGTAAATTGTGTGTTACTGTGGTTTGGTGCACAGATTATTTCATCACCTAGGTAAGGAGCATAGTACCCAATAGGTAGGTTTTCAATCCTCATGCTCCTCCCACCCTCCACCCCCAAATAGACCCCCTTATCTTTCATTCCCAACTTTGAGTCCATATGCATTGGATGTTTCACTCCCACTTATACATGAGAACATGTGGTATTTTGTTGTCTGCTCCTGCGTTACTTGGCTTAGGAAAATGGCCTTCAGCTGCATCCTTGTTGGTGCAAAAAACATAATTTTGTTCATTTTTATGGCTGCATAGCAATCCGTAGGGCATATGTACCACATTTTTCTTATCCAATCCACAGTTGATGAGCATCTTGGTTGATACCATGTTTTCACTGTGGTGAATAGTGCTGCAATGAGCATACTATGCATGCCTGTGTCTTTGTGGTAGAATGATTTATATTCTTTTGGATATACACCCAGTAATGATACTGCTGCATCGAAAGTTAGTTCTGTTTTAAATTCTTTGAGCAATCTTCAAACTGCTTTCCACAGTGGCTAAACTAATTTACATTCCCTCCCGCAATGTATAAACATTTTGTTTCTCTCCATAACCTTGCAAGCAACTGTTATTTTTTTTTTTGACTTTTTAATAATAGCCATTTTGTCTAGTGTGAGATGGTATCTTATTGTGGTTTCCTTCGATTTGCATTTCTCTAATGACTGGTGATGTTGAGAATTTTTTCCTATGCTTGTTGGTCATGTGTACATCTTCTTTTGAAAAGTCTCTGTTCATGGTTTTTTTTCCCACTTTTTAATGGGGTTGTTTGTTTTTCATATATTGCTTTGTTTGTTTCCTATAGATTCTTGACATTAGACCTTTGTTAGGTGCTATTGCTTATAATTCCTGCTAATAAAGTCATACCTGAGACTGGGCAATTTACAAAAGAAAGTAGTTTATTGGACTTATAGTACCACATGGATGGGGAGGCCTCACGACCGTGGTGGAAGATGAAAGGCACATCCCTCATGGTGGCAGACAAGAGAAGGAGAGCTTGTGCAGGGAAACTCTCCTTTTTAAAACCATCAGATCTTGTGAGACTTATTCACTATCATGAGAACAGCATGGGAAAGACCTGCCCCCACTATTCGATTACCTCCCACAACACGTGGGAATTCAAGATGAGATTTGGGTGGGGGCACAGCTAAAACATATCATTCCACCCCTGGCCCTTTCCAAATCTCATGTCCTCACATTTTAAAACCAATCATGCCTTCCCAACAGTCCCCCATAATCTTAACTCATTTCAACATTAACACAAAAGTCCACAATCCAAAGTCTTATCCAAGACAAGGCAAGTCTCTTCTACCTATGAGCCTATGAAATCAAAAGCAACTTAGTTACTTCCTAGATACAATGGGGGTACAGACATTGGGTAAATATGGCCATTTCAAACAGGAGAAATTGGCCAAAACACAGAGGCTACAGGCCCCATGTAAATTCAAAATCCAGTGGGTAAGTCAAATCTTAAAGCTTCAGAATGATCTCCTTTGATTCCATATCTCACATCCAGGTCACACTGACACAAGAGGTGCGCTCCCATGGCCTTGGGGAGACATGCCCCTTAGATTTGCAGGGTATAGCCCCCTCCTGGTTGCTTTCATGGGCTGGTGTAGAGTGTCTGTGGCTTTTCCAGGTACATGGTGCAAGCTGTTGGTGGATCTACTATTCTGGGGTTTGGAGGACAGTGGCTGTCTTCTCACAGTTCCACTAGGCAATGCCCCAGTAGGAACTCTGTGTGGGAGTCCCAACCCCACATTTCCCTTCTGCACTGCCCTAGCAGATGTTCTCCATGAGGACCCTCACACTGCTGATGAAGATACCCCGAGACTGGGTAATTTATAAAAGAAAGAGGCTTAATGGAATTACAGTTCTATGTGACTGGGGAAGCCTCACAAACTTCTGCCTGGACATCCAGGTGTTTCCATACATTCTTTTAAATCTAGGTGGAGGTTCTCAAACCTTAATTCTTGACTTCTGTGCACCTGCAGGCCTAACATCATTTGGAAGCTGCTAAGGCTTGGGCCTGGCACCTTCTGAATCCACAGCCCAAGCTCTATATTGGCTCCTTTCAGCCATGGCTGGAGCAGCTGGGACACAGGGCACCAACCCTGTAGGCTGCACACTCACAGGGGCCTTGGGCCTGGCCCACAAAACTACTTTTTCTTCCTGGGTCTCTTGGCCTGTGATGGGAGGGGCTGCCATGAAGACCTCTAGCATACCCTAGAGACATTTTCCCCATTGTCTTGGGGATTGACATTCAGCTCCTTGTTACTTATTCAAATTTCTGCAGCCAGCTTGAATTTCTCATCAGAAAATGGGATTTTCTTTTCTATCACATTGTCAGGCTACAAATTTTTTGAAATTTTATGTTCTGTTTCCCTTTTGAAACTAAATGCCTTTAGCAGCACCCAAGTCACCTCTTGAATGCTTTGCTGCTTAGAAATTTCTTCCACCAGATGCCCTAAATCATTTCTCTCAAGTTGAAATTTCCACAAATCTCTAGGAAAGAGGAAAAATGCCACCAGTCTCTTTGGTAAAACATAACATGATTCACCTTTGCTCCAGTTCCCAACAAGTTTCTCACCTCAGTCTGAATTTCATTGTCCATAATATATTAGCATTTTGGTCAAAACTATTTAACAAGTCTCTAGGGAGTTCCAAACTTTCTCACATTTTTTTAATCATCTTCTCAGCCCTCCCAACTGTTCCAACCTCTGCCTGTTACCCAGTTCCAAAGTTGCTTCCACAGTTTCAGGTATCTTTCCAGCAGCACCCGACTTTTGGTTCCAACTTACTGTATTAGTCCATTTTCACACTGCTGATAAAGACATACCCAAGATTGAGCAATTTATAAAAGAAAGAGGTTTAATGAACTTACAGTTCCATGTGGCTGGGGGGCCTCACAATCATGGTGGAAGGTGAAAGGCACATCTCTCATGGTGGCAGACAAAAGAAGGAGAGTTTGTATGGGTAAACTCCTCTTTTTAAAACCATCAGATCTTATGAGACTTATTCACTATCACGAGAACAGCATGGGAAAGACCTGCCCCCATGATTCAATTACCTCTCACTGGGTCCCTCCCACAATACGTGGGAATTCAAGATGAGATTTGGGTGGGGACACAGTCACATTGTATCATTCTCCTTCAATCGGAAGTAATCATAAAAGTGATTCATACAAATATAGAACAATCAGTTATGTTGTTCATCTTTGAATTTTGAACTTACATGCTAAAATGGGTATTCTAACATTATGCCATGGGAGCATATATAATGTTAAAGGCACAGAAGAATAGCAGCACTATATTACTATGCCCATATTAATACCCATATCAATAAATAAGAGATTTAAGATAGTTTCCTGTATTATGCAAGTAAAGTTTTCCTCACTTCAATGAAATATATTCATCTGACTGAAAATTTTGAAGCAACTGGTTAATTCTCTACTTTTCTTGTCATGTTAACATGTGTACGTGTGTGTGCATAATTATTTTGTTAATATTATTTTGAAACAATATTTTATTCATGTATCAAAAACACTTGAAAATCATCTTTATTTCAGGCAATAAATATTGTAAATAGTCAATCCGTCATTCAGAAGTAGAACCTGGTTCTTGTGGATAAGTACATCCCACTCCATTTAAAAGAAATCAAGATACATTTTTTATTTCTTATAATGTAATTAAATGGAGTGAGATGTAATTATATTAAAAGTAAATGTTATAAATGGTAATTCTACTATGTGTTTTAAAATCTCAAATAACTGATAAAATGTATTCAGAACAAAGCAGAAGTTCCATTTCATTGTGTATCATATCTAATGAATATCACCTTGAAGGTGTATTAGTGTGTCATGTATTTTTAGATATTTCTGAACATGAAGTTTTATATAACTGTCTGCAAATAGCTAATTTTACTATGAGCTATAGAATTTATTAAATATTAGATAAGTAAATATTTGGAAAAAATATCTACTTTGTAGTAGAGAAAAAAAATAAATATGCTCTGCTTACTCTGGTCATTTATGTTTTCCTCCTCCTAAAGTTAAAGAACAGCTCCAGCCAATTAACATACATATATGTGTTCATTCACTAGACAGATTTTATGTGTTTTTATGTTTTAGCACATAGACATAGTAACCAGTAATCCATAATTCTTGACTTCTTCCCTAATAGGTTTCTGAATCAGTTGCCGGAGTAGGACTCTTATTTTCACCCTTCTACCACTTTCAGCCTTACCAGATGGCCTGGCTGACAGCAACAGCCGTGCTTTTGTCTCATAAACAGCATGATGTCTAAGGTGCAACCAAATAAGATAAGTTTCTTAGAACACATCGTATGGGGGTGAGTCTCAGTGAAACTTATAACATAAAATGATAAAATTTCTGTTTTTGTGTGTGTGCATGTTTGTGTGCATATGTATGTGATAGAAAATGCAGTGGAAGTGCTTAAAATACAAAAATCAGATTTACATTCTTCCAGCTTTTCCAGAGAAGGCAAGTATCTAAAACAAGCAAGTCATTTAAATTCTTTGGCTTTATCACCCCAGAATTCTGTATACTTTCAAACCATTCCTTATTTAACTTAAGCCCCAGGGATTAGAAGACTGCCAAAAAACACTATATTTCTGGCACATGGACCTAAGATAATCCCCCAAATGTAGAATGCATTTCAAATTGTTTATTGTAAACATGAAGATATTGAAACTCGATTCACGGTAAAACAAATTGAAATCCAGTGCATTTGAAGGTAAGCATTGTAGTTTCCGCTGTAGCAGTCGACTGGTTGGAGTGAACAAAATTATAATGAGCGTATCAGAAACAGTAGATTCTTCCTCTTTTCTATTGGCCATCAACAGCACATATTCAACAGAGCCTTCTATTCTAGTGAAAAGGTCAATAATTTCCATTTATTGAATATTCAAATAAATACATTGTCGTAAGTCCTCTCTGAAAGTTAAATAAAGATGAATATAGATATAGTCTTCCCTCAGAACTCATTCTATAGTCTTCCCTCAGAACTCATTCTAGGTAATAAGGAGAGAGCAACACATAATTGTGACTTTTACAATGTCATAGAGAGTTAATATATATTTTGGGGAGCTTTAGCTTTTGGTTGTTTACTAGTGATGGGTTAGATCATAGGTAAATGAGAATATTTCTGGAAAATTATTGTAATACCTTGCTCCTTAGAAGTCTCAGTGACTACAGAGATTAATCACCAACAAAGCAACCACACACACACCAAATCATTTTTTCACTGTTTTAATGCTTTGTTGTATCTCTGTAGTTGCTAGTGGGAGTACATCCAGTTCACACAAGCTAGGTTAATAACAAGATTCATTTTCCTACTTACGTAAGAAGTGTAGATGTTAAAATTTTTTAAAAGTAGAGCTGATTCTTTGCTCAAATAATACGTGGGGTCATTTTTTTTATTTGTACTAATTTATGGGATACATGTGAAATTTTGTTACCTCCATATGATGCATGGTGATCAAGTTAGGGTATTTAGGGTATCTGTCACCTGAGGACAACACATTTTTGTTAACTGTAATCACCTTACTTTGTTATCCATCACTAAATTTATTCCTTCTATCTAACTGTATGTTTGTATCTTTAACACATTTCTCTTCCTCATTCTCCCCACTCACCCTTCCCTTCTCTGTTCTTTACCTTTCTACTCTCTAACTCCATGTTATCAAAGTTTTTAGCACCCACGTATAAATGAGAACATGCAATATTTGTCTTTTCGAACGTGGCTTATTTCATTTAACATAATGACTTCCAGTGTGGCCGGGCACAGTGGCTCACGCCTATAATCCCAACACTTTGGGAGGCTGAGGTGGGCGGATCACTTGAGGTCGGGAGTTCGCATCAGCTTGATCAACATAAAGAAACACCGTCTCCACTAAAAATACAAAATTAGGCGGGCATGGTGGTGCATGCCTGTAATCCCAGCTACTTGGGAAGCTGAGGCAGCAGAATTGCTTGAACCTGGGAGGAGGAGGTTGTAATGAGCCGAGATCGCACCATTGCCCTCCAGCCTGGTCAACAAGAGTAAAACTCCGTCTCAAAACAAACAAACAAACAAACAAAAAAACCAAAAACCATAATGACCTCTAGTCTCATGCATGTTGCTGCAAATGACATAACTGGAATCAGTTTGCCTGATCTCCTAACATTTCTGTTCAACTGATTTTATTCTCAGATTCTATAAGATAGGCTCCATTTTATATACCTTAGTGTATCCAGTAAAACAAACAATACAAACAAACAAACAAACAAACCAAAAAACCTTTATTTTCTTTTCTGGAAGCTTCAAGAAATGTTCTTTGATTCATTTTGATTGGAACAACTTAGGCCACATGTCCTTCTGAATGTTTCTTTAGCAGAAAGTCAAAGTCATGTTGGCCCAGGCGTGCAATGATGGCCCACCCCGGAGCCTCTTCCCTTTAACCACATGGACTGAAAGTGGGAGAGAAAGACATATAAACCATCAAATGAAAATTAGATATTTTCGTTATAAGAAAGTAGATATTGGGTAGTTAACTATTGGGTAGAAAACCTGTATGTACACTTACAATAATAAAAGTAAAGAATCACTTTAAACCCACACTTTTGGCTGACCACATTAGCATATACCCTCCTATATATAAAACTGAAACTTCAGTCCAAAAGGATTTATAATAATAACATCTAGTCATAATGTCCAGCTTCAAATCCAGGCTGTATGGGTAATATTCAACTGATACGTAAATCTTCAATATCTGATAACTTATGCTTAAATTATATATTTATTCAGCTATAAAATGTCATAGCCCAAAGTTTAAAAAAAATAAAGAATAACTTTTAGGTAACTTTGAGAGAAGACATTGAAAAGCATCACATTATTGTTATTAATTCATAGCACATAATATCCTAGAATATAGACTAGAAGGGTCTTTCTATGTAGCAATGAACTAAGTTTTATTTCAGTGCTGTTGCTGTTTTGTTTTGTATTTTATATCACCTGCACTTTCCTATTTGTGTTTGCCAATCTTGAACATAGTTGAGATAAAAATACAGAAGGGAGGCCGAGACGGGCGGATCACGAGGTCAGGAGATCGAGACCATCCTGGCTAACACGGTGAAACCCCGTCTCTACTAAAAATACAAAAAAAAAACTAGCCGGGCGAGGTGGCGGGCGCCTGTAGTCCCAGCTACTCGGGAGGCTGAGGCAGGAGAATGGCGTAAACCCGGGAGGCGGAGCTTGCAGTGAGCTGAGATCTGGCCACTGCACTCCAGTCCGGGGGACAGAGCGAGACTCCGCCTCAAAAAAAAAAAAAAAAAAATACAGAAGGGACCTGGTGCAGTGGCTTACACCTGGAATCCTAGCATTCATGAGGCCAAAGTGGGTGGATTGCTTGAACTCAAGAGTTCAAGATCAGCCAGGGCAGCATGGCAAAACCCTGTCTCTACAAATAATACAAAAATTATTTGGGCATGGTGGTGTGTACCTGTAATGCCAGTTACTCAGAAGGCTGAGGTGGGAGAATCACTTGAGCCGGAGAGGTGGAGGCTGCAGTGAGCCATGATTGTGCCATTACACTCCAGCAGGGGTGACAGGGTGAGAACTTTTCTCAAAATAATAATCATAATAATAAAATTAAAAATGCAGGTCTTCCATTATGCAAAGTGCAATCCTTTGCAGTGGATACCTTATAAGCACTGTGGAGGTGGGCAGAGAAAGAGTAGCCTAAGGATTTTTCAGTATAGATATTTTGTAGGCAACAAATATGACTTAAGTATTTGTCAAAAATGTTTTTTAATAACTTTTAAAACAATTTTTAAAAGTTGTTCTTTATAATTTTCCTAGTCTATTTGTATTTATTTATAAATAATTTATAAATAATTTATTTATATTCAAAGTCTGTTAAGCAATGTGGGAGAACTTGCCTACTTGTGCTTACTCCTTGGGTCAGGTTTTGTCTTAAAAGTTCTGTCTCTGGGCCGGGCGCGGTGGCTCAAGCCTGTAATCCCAGCACTTTGGGAGGCTGAGACGGGCGGATCACGAGGTCAGGAGATCGAGACCTCCTGGCTAACACAGTGAAACCCCGTCTCTACTAAAAATACAAAAAAAAAAAAAAAAAAAACTAGCCGGGCGAGGTGGGGGCGCCTGTAGTCCCAGCTACTCGGGAGGCTGAGGCAGGAGAATGGCGTGAACCCGGAGGCGGAGCTTGCATTGAGCTGAGATCTGGCCACTGCACTCCCAGCCTGGGTGACAGCGCGAGACTCCGTCTCAAAAAAAAAAAAAAAAAAAAAAAAAAAAAAAAAAAAGTCTGTCTCTGATCAACAGGCCTCTGTGCTCTGTTTATCCCCTTAGGATCCTAAGTGGATCTGCTTAGCCACTGTCTCATAGAGAATTCAAGAAAATAACTTGACAGGGAAGGCACTAACTGTATCCTTCCTACTGAAGTGAAGCACAGAATTTATGATAGGAAGTGCATTAAATAAGCACAAAAAAGTCAGCTTTTTATTTCATAATCATGTAATTTCCCATGGCTTGTCCTTTAATAAAATTAGCTTGGTTGCCAGTATTGGTCTTCTCCAACCCCACCAGTTTCCAGGTTAGCTGAATTAAAATAATCTTGAATCTTGAATTAAAGAATACAGGAAGAAATGGCCTCTTGTTTAATTTTCTCTAGACTTTGAGAAAGGTTTTTTTTTTTTTTTTTTTTTTTTTAGCTCTGTTCATGTAGAAAACTGAATTTGAGGCAAAAATTAAGATGAAAATTTTAATTGTAGAAATGCAAGTCCAAAACTGTAAGAATGATGAAAATCAAGGGGAAGGCAAAAGAAGGAAAATTACACTCTTTCTCCAACACTACCCCCACCCCTTTTTCCTGTATGTTACTTTTAGTTTCTATGCTTCAACAAGATGATTTCAAAAACAGAATTTTTTTCCTTTTTTTTTTTTTTTTTTTTTTTTTGAGACAGAGTCTTGCTCTGTCTCCCAGGCCGGCGTGTAATGGTGGAATATCCACTCACCGCAACCTCTGCCTCCTGGTTTCAAGCAATTCTCCTGCCTCAGCCTCCTGAATATCTAGGATTACAGGTGCCTGCCACCATGCCTGGCTAATTTTGTTTTGTATTTTCGGTAGAGACGGGATTTCACCATGTTGGCCAGGCTGGTCTCAAACTCCGCCCTCCTCGGCCTCCCAAGGTGCTGGGATAACAGGGGTGAGTCACCACACCTGGCCTAAAAATGAAATTTTTCCTAAGGTCATTTTATAGAAGATTAATTTTTTATGTATATAGTTATTATGTTATTTTAATTGTTACTTATTTTATTATGTGTATACACAAAGTCTATAACAAATCAAAAATTATTTTAATGATGATAATGACAAGAATAAACAGTTCATTTTTAGAAAGAACAGCTTAATAACTAAAATACTCTTAAGAAATCCTTTGATTTATAAATATTAACTACCTCTTAAAACATTACTCCTGTATTCTGCTCTGTTTAAACATGATTTTTTTTTTTCTGAATTATGAAGACTTTTATAATCACTCCTTGGATTATTTCAGATTTTTGCAAGACTGTTTTAATAGTTTGTTATAGATGATGGTTGATTGTATAAGGGTAGTGACAGTGTAGAGGAAAACAAGTTGAAAATTTAAGATTGATTTGAGGTGTAGAATTGATAGGACTACATAATAAAATAGGCAATTTAAAGGAATGAAGAAAAAATAATTAGTTTAACCACAGATTATGGTACTTTGTGTAATTTCCTATGATTAATCTAACTTACACACACACACACACACACACACACACACACACACACACACATACTGATCCATTATTCAAATTTTTGATTCAAAAAGTTCAGGTTAAATTAATATAGCTTTGAGTATTTCATGTTTATTAATATTATCCTACAATTTCACAATGATTTATTAACGTTTTGAAATTTATTAAGAAATGAATGTTGTTTTAGATGTTTTAGAGAATGACATTATCTAGTTTGACCAAAAATTTATATATTAGGGGATAATGATAAATCTCTAAATTAACACTTGTAAGGAAGATATATGATTTGCTTCTCTAAACAGTTAACTTTTAAAAAATTTCTCAATAATATTTTCAATCTGTACAACCTCTATTGTACAACCTACATTTTTGTTGCTTTTTATAAAATTGGTGTCCAAAGTAAATTCTTGAATATATTATTACTAGTATAAGGAAAGATAGTAACTGTATGCATTCATATTTATAGAAATTCTTGTACTTTTGTGTTACTTTTTTTCCAATAGATATTCTTCTTTTATTTGGATCATCATTTATTTGTCTTATTATAATTTCTAAAAACATTACATGATAACTCTAGTAATAGTAGGCTTTTAATCTATATTTTTCTGTTTAATAAGAATACTTCAGGCATTTTCTTATTTTTTGCTATAATCCCTCTCTACCTTATGACAACTCTTAGTTGAGCTTTGTATAAACAAATGGCTCCCCAGAGGACAAAGTACTATTTTGAAAAACACTATTCAAATCAATTTCTTATCATTCAAATGCAGGCATTTGAAATAATTCTAAAAATTATCTCTCAGAAATAGTCCCCGCTATTTCTTAGTCTCACTTCCCAAGTGTAGTTTGGCCAATGTTTCCAAAGCATTTAACACAACAGATTCTGTATCTGATGATGCCAGAACCATAGAGCAATTTGTCTAGAAGTCCAATCCATTTCAGGGCACACAGATCCTTCAGATTACTGTCTGGGAAGGAAAAAAAAAAAAAATAAGGGAGGAGAATGGAGGATATAAACCACCCAAGTGTGGTAATTTATGTGATAGAGAGGAGTATGTTTACAGACTCCATGAGATGTATTTCGAGATGTGTTGATGGAACATGGTTTGGCTGAGGGGATTGAAGGAATAGTAGCAGAGCAAACAGAATTATTTATGAGATCACTGAAAGTGGTTGTTCATTTACAAAGTCCAAAAACCTAAAGCAAATAATACAAAATCTCAGATGTAATAATAATGATGCCTTTGAGTGGAACAAGAGAAATGTCTGGTGACTAATTTACAGAAATGTAAACTTCAACTTTATCAAAATCATCAGAAATTATTGAAATCATCACTTATGGGATACACATAATTCATAGGGAGAAGATTCTTCCCATGTGTGAAGGCACCTAGATAGAGAAAAGGTTGATTTTATGCTTAGTAATATTATTTTTGTTGTTTAAAAATGACATGATTAGTGAATTTCTATAGAAATCATGAGAGAATTGCAAAAAGGTATTCCCTTTTTTATAAGTAAAATCTTTATACTATTTAATTTCATATATTTGTGAATTTTGTTATTTTTAACCGATATGTGCCAAGTTCCTATTTTTGTTTAGTCTATAACAATAAAAATATTTTTCTTTTATTATTTAAAAGAAGAGGATGTTTAAATGGAGAGAAGTAATATGTTCAAGGTGCTATTGCACCAGTAACATTTTCAAGATCATGGAACAAGATGTACAAATAAGAGAAAATACTTTGAAAATTTTCTGAGGTTTAAAAGACAATGGGAACATATGAAACCAAATCAAGTGTGATACAATTTTAATTGAAGAAAGATACCAAATTCAAAACAATTAGAATTACTGCACAATTAAAGTTGTCTTTCAGTGTTTATTTTTGTACTCCATATAATGAAAATGGTGAATCCATTTTTTTTTTGAAGCTTAAACTTACACAATTTGTTGAACATATTCAGGTTAAAACAAAAGAAAAAACAGAAAAAATGCATACAGTATGGAATATTTATTTAGACAGAGAAAATAGGCCATAGTCATAAATTTCAAAAGCTGACACAGCACAAACAATAAAATAGAGAAAAATAAGAAAATATATTATCTGATATAGTATACAATAATTTTCTATATTTTTTCTATTATTCTTTTATTGTCTTTTAGGTAATATTTTACAATAATATTTCTATAGAGAAAATAGTAAGCCTTTTTTCATCTTCTGTTGGTTGTTCAAAAGTTTTTTATTGATAACTTTTAAACATGTCGTTCATCTTCAAACTTACTTTATTTGTACTGTTTATTATTTTTAGAGAGGAGTCTCATTCTCTCACTCATCCAGGCTGGAGTACGGAAGTCCAATGATAATTTACTGCAGCATCAATCTCTCCTGGGCTCCAGTGATCCTCCCACTTCAGCCTCCTGAGTAGCTGGGATCACAGGTGCACACCAGTATGCCTGACTTTCTCTCTCCCTCTTTCTTTCTTCCTCTCTTTCTTTCTTTCTTTCTTTCTTTCTTTCTTTCTTTCTTTCTTTCTTTCTTTCTTTCTTTCTTTCGTCTTTCTCTGCTATCCTATCTCCTCGATCTCTCTGCTTCTAGTCTCATCTCTCTCTTATCTCTCTCTCTCTCGTTCTTTTCTTCTTTCTTTCATTTCTTTCTTTCTTTCTTTCTTTCTTTCTTTCTTTCTTTCTTTCTTTCTTTCTGGGTCTTTCTCTATTCCTAAGGCTGGTCTTGAATTCCTGGCCTCCAGCAATCTTTAAACTTGCTGTTAATGAACAGGTGATATAAACATCTGTTTATAATGATGTGACAGATTTACTCTGCCACCTTATACAACTAAAAATAGCAGAAACATATATGAAATAAGAGTTTTCAGACACTTCAAATCAGGTAGTAAAAATAAATCCTGAAACTAGAAAAGTGCATGAGGTTAGCTCTGAAGTATACCCAGTACACTACTTGGATAGAATGTTTAGCCTCAGCAAAGGAAACTTCCTGAGTTGTGGAGACAATTCAAAATTGGGAAGAATAGTGAAGAGACAAAGTATACACAGAGAACGTGGATTGATTCTTTTGATGAATACTGAGCAATGTATACTTGTAAATACAAAACACAACAAAAAATACCTAAGTTTAAGGCAGTCACTCCCACAAACAGCAGAACAAAATTTCAAAAGCTCAGCAAGACTTGAAATAGAGTAGAAAAATCTCCTAATATACTCCAAATCATGACACGTATACAGAAGCATTCTGCCATGGTAATGAAGCCGATTTATAACCAATCCAA
This sequence comes from Rhinopithecus roxellana, assembly GCF_007565055.1. Lineage (NCBI taxonomy): Eukaryota > Metazoa > Chordata > Mammalia > Primates > Cercopithecidae > Rhinopithecus > Rhinopithecus roxellana. The sequence continues at coordinate 29,228,788 of NC_044554.1, read as the reverse complement.
ATGTCCCTGGGATTTTAAGCATAACAGTTGTTAAAAATATACATAGAAAGGATCAAGTTGTTCCAAGTAAATTAACTGTGTCACAGAAAAATGTAAAAAATACTTAAAGAAATACTAGCCTCATTCATATACCTAGCATCTATGTAGAGTTTACAGCATATAATGTTCAATCATCAAACATGCAAAGAAGCAGAAAAGTTATGCCTATCTGGGATGCAAATCAGCACATAATCCTAGACCTAGAAATAATACAGAAAATAGAATTATTTGACAAGGCAATTATATCAGATATTTTAAAAGAATTCAATATTAAACAAGGTATAGAAAATAATTAGAATGTCAAGGAAACATATGGAAGCACAGAAAATGACATACCAAACACGGATAAAAATATAATGTTAGAGAATTTTTAAAAACCCAGAATGGTATTTACAGCAATTTATATATTGCCTACAGATAGAAAGAATTCAAAATGAAGTAAGGAAAATAAGACAGAATAAATTGAACTGTGTTCTCTCAATGTACTGCAGGTCAATATCAAGTACTTCTAATGTTTTTGGGATTTGAATCTCAGAAAGAGAAGTTCAGGGAGTGGGGGCAGTGGAAATCTATAGTAAGAAATGATGGCAAATAATTTTCTTTTTTTTAACTTTTCTTTATTTTTAATTTTTTTTTTTTTTTTTGTTGAGATGGAGTCTCTCTATGTCGCCCAGGCTGGAGTGCAGTGGCGCCATCTCGGCTCACTACAAGCTCCGCCTCCCGGGTTCACGCCATTCTCCTGCCTCAGCCTCCCGAGTAGCTGGGACTACAGGCGCCCGCCACCACTCCCGGCTAATTTTTTGTATTTTTTTTTTTTTTTTCAGTAGAGACGGGGTTTCACTGTGTTAGCCAGGATGGTCTCGATCTCCTGACCTCCTGATCCGCCCGCCTCGGCCTCCCAAAGTGCTGGGATTACAGGCGTGAGCCACCGCGCCCGGCCTCTTTATTTTTAAACTTTTAAGTCCAGGAGTACAAGTGCAGATTTGTTACATAGGTAACATGTGTCATGGGTGGTTTGTTGTACAGATTAGCTCATCACTCAGGTATTAAGCCTAGTACCCATTAGTTTTCCTGATCCTCCCCCTCCTCCCACTCTTCACCCTCCAAAGGCCCCAGAGTGTGTTGTTCCCTTCTATGTTTCCAACCATTATGGAAGATACTGTGGTGATTCCTCAAAGACCTAAAGACCAAAATACCATTCAACTCAGCAATCCCATTATTGGGTATATACCCAAAGGAATACAAATCATTCTCTTATAAAGGCACATGAACGTGTATGTTTATTGCTACACTATTCACAATAGCCAAGACAGGGAATCAACTCAAATGCCCATCAATGATAGACTGAAAAAGTAATTTTCAAAATTTGATAAAAACTCTAAACCCACAGAACCAAAAACTTCAATAAACAACAAACACAAGAAACATGACAAAAATCCCAAGAACATTAGATTAAAACAATGTAAAACTAATAATATAAATCTTACAAAAGAGAGAACTCACAAATGTAAAAGAACAGAGATAAGAAAGCGACATTATATAGAATAAAGATACATATTCAAAAGAACAAAGAATGATGATGGAAATATTTTTGGAAATGATGAATCATAATGCTGCAGAGCAACATCCTTATAATCCTGGAAGAAAAATGCCTACCTAGAATGTTATACTCAATATAGCATCTTCCCGACAAATAACAACTGAAAAAAAAATCATTACCAGCAAACCAGCATTCTGAGGAAAATTATAGGAATTGCTTCTGGTAAAAAAAATTGATACTAGATTAAAATCTGGATCTACATAAAAAATGAAGATTACCGAATATAAAAAATATATGACTAAATATAACCTAACCAAGGAGGTAAAAGATTTCCACAAGGAAATCTACAAAACACTGCTGAAAGAAATCAGCCAACAGAAACAAATGGAAACACATCTCATGCTCATGGATGAGTAGAATCAATATTGTGAAAATGATCATACTGCCAAAAGCAATCTACAAATTTAATGCAATTCCCATCAAAATGCCACCATCATTCTTCACAGAACTAGTAAAAACAATCCTAAAATGTATGTGGAATAAAAAAGAGCCCACATAGCCAAAGCAAGAATAAGCAAAAAGAAGAAATCTGGAGGCATTACATTACCTGATTTCAAACAATACTGTAAGACCATAGTCACTAAAACAAGGTACTGGCATAAAAATAGACACATAGAACAATGGAACAGATTAGAGAATACAGAAATAAACCCTAATAGCTACAGTCATCTGATCTTCGACAAGGCAAACGAAAACATAAAAGTGGTAAAAGACACCCTATTCAACAAATAGTGTTGGGATAATTGGCAAGCCACATGCAGAAGAATAAAACTGTGTCCTTATCTCTCACCTTATGCAAAAATCACCTCAAGAGGGATCAGAATTTAAATCCAAGACCTGAAACTATAAAAATTCTAGAAGATAACATTGGAAAAATCCTTCTGGACATTGGATTAGTCAAGGATTTCATGACCAAGAACCCAAAAGCAAATGCAATAAAAACCAATGATAAATACCTGGGACTTAACTAAAGAGCTTTTGCATGGCAAAAAGAACAGTCAGCAGAGTAAGCAGATAAGCCAGAGAGTGGGAGAAAATCTTCACAATCTCTACATCTTACAAAGGACTAATATCCAGAATCTACAATGAATTCAAACAAATTACCAAAAAAAAAAAAAAAAATTCCATCCAAAAGTGGGCTAAGGACATGAATAGACAATTCTCAAAAGAAGATATACAAATGGCCAACAAACATGAAAAAATGCTAATGATCAGGGAAGTGAAAATCACAACCACAATGCCAGACCGCTTTACTCTTGCAAGAATGGCCATAGTTCAAAAAAAATAAAAAAATAATAGATGTTGGTATAGATGTGGTGAACACAGAACAATTCCGCACTGCTGGTGGGAATGTCACCTAGTCCAACCACTATGGAAAACAGTGTGGAAATTCCTTAAAGAACTAAAGTAGAACTACCATTTGATCCAGCAATCCTACTACTGGGTATCTAACCAGAGGAAAACAAGTTACTATACATAAAGGGTACCTGTACACATATGTTTATAGCAGCAAAATTTGCAATTGCAAAAATGTGGAACTAACCCAAATGCCCATCAATCAATGCATGGATAAGGAAACTGTGGTATATATACACAATGGAATACTACTCACCCATAAAAAGGAATGGATTAATGGCATTCACCGCAACCTGGATGAGATCGGAGACTACTGTTCTAATTGAAGTATCTCAGAAATGGAAAACCAAACATTATGTTCTCACTCAGAAGTGGGAGCTCAGCTATGAGGATGTAAAGGCATAAGAATGACACAATGGACTTTTGGGACTCATGGGAAATGGGTGAGAAGGGGTTGAGGGATAAAAGACTACAAATTGAGTACAGCGTATACTGCTTAGGTGATGGGTGCACTGAAATCTCACATTATCACCGCTAAAGAACTTATGTAACCAAATACCACCAGATCCCCAATAACCTATGGAAATAAAAAGCAATTAAAAGAGTGATCCATATCATAAAAATAATTATAAATATTAATATGCTCATCAGTATTTATAAATAATAGTAAAAATGAAAAAAAACCTCAATTTTTAAATTATACTTTAAGTTTTGAGTTACATGTGCAGAATGTGCAGTTTTGTTACATAGGTATACACGTGCCATGGTGGTTTGCTGCACCCATCAACCTGTCACCTACATTAGGTATTTCTCCTAATGTTATCCCTCCACTACCCTTCCAATCCCCAGCAGGCGCCAGTGTGTGATGTTCCCCTGCCTGTGTCCATGTGTTCTCATTGTTCAACTCCCACTTATGAGTGAGAACATGTGGTGTTTGGTTTTCTGATCTTGTGATAGTTTGCTGAGAATGATGGTTTCCAGCTTCATCCATGTCCCTGCGAAGGACATGAACTCATCCTTTCTTATGGCTGCATAGTATCCCATGGTGTATATGTGCCAAATTTTCTGTCAAGTTCATCGTCTAATATTGACAGTGGGGTGTTAAAACCTCCCACTATTATTGTGTGGTAGTATAAGTCTCTTTGTAGGTCTCTAAGAACTTGCTTTATGAATCTGAGTGCTCCTGTATTGGGTGCAAATATATTTAGGATAATTAGTTCTTCTTGCTGCATTGATCCTTTTACCATTATGTAATGCCCTTTTTTGTCTTTTTTGATCTTTGTTGGTTTAAAGTCTGAAAAACCTCAATTTTTAACAATAAAAAGATAACTTATTACCCATTAAATCTAAACTGTATAGAGACATGGAAAACTATATATAAATTTAAAACAAAGAACAGAAAATTATAGGTGTGAAATTACAACTTTTCTAAAATGTAAAAGTGCATATGAATTAAACAGCAGTAAGTTCAAAAAAAAAAAAAAAAAAAAAAAAAAGGATAAATACCAGAATAGAAGATTTAAATTCAAACATATCAATACTTGGAGATAGTAAATGGTTTAAACACTCAGATTAAAAGGCAGGGACTGTCAGTTTGGATTAAAAGAATTTAAAAAATAACAGCAAAAGATGCACAGCCATATCCTGTCTAGAAATAAAGTATTTTTTTTTTTCTCATAGAAAGAGCCAACCAGTTTAAAAGTAAAATAATGGAAAATAATATACCATGCTAATTCTAATTGAAATAAAAGTTTGGCTACATATAAGGTAAATTCCAGATCAAAAAATGGAGATAACAAAGGTCATTTTGGCTGGGCGCTGTGGCTCACGCCTGTAATCTCAGCACTTTGTGAGGCCGATGCCGGCAGATAATGAGGTCAGGAGTTCAAGACCAGCCTGGCTAACGTAGTAAAACCCCATCTCTACTAAAAATACAGAAAATTAACCAGTTGTAATGGTGGGTGCCTGTAATCTCAGGTACTCAGGAGGCTGAGGCAGGAGAATCTCTTGAACCCGCGAGGTGGGGATTGCAGTGAGCTGAGATCACACCATTGCACTCCAGCCTGGGTGACAGTGTGAGACTCTGTCTTAAAAGAAAGAAAGAAAGCAAGAAAGCAAGAAAGCAAGAAAGCAAGAAAGCAAGAAAGCAAGAAAGCAAGAAAGAAAGAAAGAAAGAAAGAAAGAAAGAAAGAAAGAAAGAAAGAAAGCAAGCTCGTTTTATAGTGTACAGAGGGGTCAATTTACCAAGTGAACATGCAATTATAACAATTGATGCATCTAATCATGAAGTTTCAAACCAAATGAAGAAAAAGTGAATCAAAAGGAAGGATAGGATACAAAGGAAATCCCAAATTTATAGTTGTGTGGGTTTCAGCACCTCCTTTCAATAACTGATAGAGCAAGTACATATAAAAATTAAGGATATAAAAGATTTGAAAGAATTATATTTAGAAAGTGGGCTATAGATGCTCCTGGACTTATGATGGGGTTATGTCTTGATTAATCCATCATAAGTGAAAAATATTGTAAGTCAAAAAATGCATTTAATACATCTAACCTGTATAACATCATAGCCAACTGTATCATAAATATCCTCAGAAAAATTACATCAGCTTACAGTTGGGCAAAATTATCTAACAAAAAGCCTATTTATAATAAAATATTGACTGTCTGGTGTAATTTACTGAATGTTGCACTGAAGTTTGGTTTCTACTGATGCATTTCACTTTCACACTCTCATAAAGTCAAAAAGTTGAACCATTGTAAGTCTGAGGTCATCTGTAAAAGATCTTTAGAAAATGCTCATCTAAACACAGCCAAATATTTATTACTTTTCAAGTGCATACAAAGCATTAACCAAAATAGATCATAATCTGGATGATAAAATAGATGACAATAATTATAGATAGAAGTTTTTATACTATTACATATGTGTTTCTTGGCTATGATTAAATTATAAATCTAGAAGAGAAACAGATAAGACATCTCCTACACATTTTGAAATAAATTAACACCTTTGTGTACAGCCCACGTGTTATAGAATAAATAAGAAAAATAAAGCATTATGAACTAAAGAATAAAATAAAAACAGGATATATGAAATTATGTGAGATGCATGATAGTGCTTACAATAAAACTTATAGTACTGAAATACATTGAAAAGGAAAAAAATATATCAATGGTTTAAGTTTTCCCCAAAGAAAGTGCAAATAGAGTAGCAAAATAAATCAAGAGGAGTATATAAAAATGATAAGAAAAACAAAGGTCAATATCATTGACAATGAAATTTAAGAAAATCAATAAAATTAAAAGTTATTTCTTAATAAGTTAAATAAAAATGAAAACTTCTTTCCAGGCCAATTGAGATAAAAATGGCAGTCAAAGATTATGAATATCATGAATACAAGAGAAGGCATCACCACATGTGATATATATATGTGTGTGTATATATATACATATTTATATTATATATATTACATATATATAATTGCCTCAAATTTTTAAAATGTCTGCTCTTAAAAAAGAGAATGTTAAGATAAATAAAACACTGAACATAGATTTGGATAAGACATTTCAAAAATATATTTGATAAAGTATTTACATCTAGAATATATACAGAATTTTCAAGCTTGATTATATAAAAACAAATAATCAAAAAACATAGGCGAAGCATTCAAGCATTCAATTTACCAAGAAAGTATCAAGATAAAGAAATAAATAAAAGCAGCCTAATTTACAATGGCTACAAAAATTTAAAAATGCCTGGGAATAAATGTAAACAAATAGGTGAAAGATCTCTACAATGAAAACTACAAAACATTAATGAAAAAAATTGAAGGAACAAAAAAAGACATCAAATTCTCATGGATTAGAAGAATTACCATTGTTAAAATTACCATATTACTTAAAGTAGTCTAAAGATTCAATGTAATCCTTATAAAATACAAATGGCATTCCTCACAGAAAGAGAAAAAAAAAAACATCCTAGCATTCATATGGAACTACAAAAGACCCTAATCAGCCAAAGCAATTTTGAGGGGAAAAAAAAGCTGCAGTTAGCTACCTAACTTCAAAATATACTACAGAGGCATAGTAACCAAAATAGCATGGTACTGGCATTAAAACAGACAAACATACCAGTGAAACACAATGGAGAACCCAGAAACAGATTCATATATTTGCAGCCAATTGTTTTTTGTCAAAGTTGCTAAGACCATGCAATGGGGAAAGACACCCCCTTCAATAAACGGTGCTAGGAAAATTGGATATTTGTATGCAAATGAATGAAACTAGATGCCTCTTTGTCATCAAACACAAGAATCAACTCAAAATGGATTAAAACCTTAAAAGTAATCACCCAAACTGTAAAACTCCCAGAATAAAATAGGAGAAATGCTTCAAAAAGTCAATCTAGGTAAAAATGTTATAGCCAAGACTTCAAAATCACAGGCAACCAAATATAGATAAATGAGACTATATTAAATGAAAAAGCTTCTGCCCAGAAAGGGACATAATCAACAGAGTGAAGAGATAACATGTAGAATCGGAGAAAATATTTGCAAACTATTTATCTGTGAAGACTCATATGCAAGATATAAAAGAAACTCAAGTAACTCAATACAAAAAAACTAAAATAAAGAAATAAAAATACAAACAACTCCATCAAAAAATGGGCAAAGGACATGAACACTTTTCAAAAGAAGACATACATGTGGCCAACAATCATATGAACAAAACCTCAACATCACTGATCATTAGAGAAATGCAAATCAAAACAACAATGAGATACTATATCATACCACTCAGAATGGCTATCATTAAAAAGTCTAAAAACAACAGATGCTTGAGAGGTTGCAGAGGAAAAATAATGTTGTATACTGTTGATGGGAGTATAAATTCGTTCGACCATTGAGAAAGACAGTGTGGCAATTCTTCAAAGACCTAAAGAAAGAAATACCATTCAACCCAGAAATCCCATTACTGGGTAAATACCCAGAGGAATGTAAATTATTCTATTATAAAGACACGTGCATGCGTATATTCACTGCAGCACTATTCACTATAGCAAAGACATGGAATCAACCTAAATGCCTATCAGTGATAGAATTGATAAAGAAACTATAGTGCATATATATCATGGACTACTATGCAGTCATAAAAATGAAGGAGATCATGTCCTTTGTGGAGACATGGATGGAGCTGGAGGCCATTATCCTTAGCAAACTAATGCAGGAATAGAAAACCAAATACTGCATGTCTCACTTATAAGTGGAGTTAAATGATGAGAACACATGGACACATAGAGAGGAACAACACCACTGGGGTCTTTGGAGGGTGGAGGGTGTGAGCAAGGAGAGGATCAGGAAAAATAACTAATGGGTACTAGGCTGAATACCTGGCTGATGAAATAATCTGTACAACAAACTCACATGACACAAGTTTACCTATGTAACAAATCAGCACATGTACCCCTGCACTTAAAATAGAAGTGCAAAAAATCACAAGAAATCATAAAAACACAAACTCTCCAAAAAAAATCTAATAAAAGAGTGGGCAAAGAGTGAAATGTCTGAAGAGACATTTCTCACGAGAAGACATACAAATGGCCAAAATGTATCTGAAAAAAATTTGTCATCACTAATCATCAAGCAAATGCAAATCAAAACCTCAATGAAATAGCTCACCTCAGTCAAAATGGCTATTATAAAGAAGACAGAAACTAATTAATACTGGCAACGGTACAGAGAAAAGGGAACTCACACTGTAGATGGGAATGTAAATTAGTACAGCCGTATAAAAGAGTGAAGATTTCTCAAAAAATTAACAATAGAGTTACCGTATGATCTAGCAATCCCACTACTGGATATTTATCCAGAGGAAAATAAATCAGTGTGTCAAATGGTCATCTGTAACTCTATATTTAATACAGTGCTATTCACAATAGCTAAGATATGGGATTAACCCAGATTTCCATCAACAGATAAATGAAAAATGTGTATATATAATATATAATAAACATATATACATATATTATATATACCAAATAAATACACACACATACACACATTGATATGGTTTGGCTGTGTTCTCACCCCATTCTCAGCTTGAATTGTATCTCCCAGAATTCCCATATATTGTAGGAGGGACCCAGTGGGAGGTAATTGAATCATGGGGGTCAGTCTTTCACATGCTATTCTTGCGACAGTGACTGTCACACGAGATATGATGGGTTTATCAGGGGTTTTCGCTTTTCTTCCTCATTTTCTCCTGCTGCTGCCATGATTCTGAGGCCTCCCCAGCCGTGTAGAACTGTAAGTCCAATTAAACCTCTTTTTCTTCCCAGACTTGAGTATGTCTTTATCAGCAACGTAAATATGGACCAATACTACAAATTGGTACCAGTAGAGTGGGGCACTGCGGAAAAGATACCCAAAAATTCGAAAGTGACTTTGGAACTGGGTAACAAGCAGAGGTTGAAATAGTTTGGAGGGCTCAGAAGAAGACAGGAAAATGTGGGAAAGGTTGGAACTTCCTACATAATTGTTGAATGGCTTTGCCCAAAAGTCTGATAGTGATATGGACAATAAGGTCCAGACTGAGGTGGTCTCAGATGGAGGTGAGGAACTTATTGAGAATTGGAGCAAAGGTGACTCTTGTCATGTTTAAGTAAAGAGACTGGTGGCATTTTGCCTATGCCCTAGAGATTTGTGGAACTTTGAACTCGAGAGAGATGATTTACGGTATCTGGCAGAAGAAACTTCTAAGTAACAAAGCATTCAAGAGGTGACATGGGTACTGTTACAGACATTCCATTTTATAGGGGAAGCAGGGTATAAAAGTTTGGAAAATCTGCAGCCTATTTGATAGAAAAGAAAAATCCATTTTCTCAGGAGAATTTTAAGCTGGCTTCAGAAATTTGTATAAGTAGCAAGGAGCCAAATGCGAATTCCCAAGACCATGGGGAAAATGTCTCCAGGCCACGTCAGAGACCTTCATGGAAGCCCTGCCTGTCACAGGCCCAGAGGCCCAGGAGGAAAAAGTAATTTTGTGGGCCAGGATCAGGGTTCCTGTGCTGTGTGCAGCCTGAGGACTGGATGCCCTGTGTCCCAGCTGCTCCAGCTGTGGTTGAAAGGGGCCAATGTCCAGCTCAGGCTGGCTTCAGAGGGTGGAAGCCCCAAGCCTTGACAGCTTCCACATGGTGTTGAGCCTGAGGGTGCACAGAAGTCAAGATTTAAGGTTGGGAACCTCTGCCTAGATTTCAGCAGATGTATGGAAATGCCTGGATGCCCAGGCAAAAGTTTGCTGCGGGGCAGGACCCTCACGGAGAACCTCTTCTAGGGCAGTGTGGAAGGGAAATATGAGGTTGAATACCCCACATAGTGTCCCTACTGCAGCACTGCCTAGTGGAGCTGTGAAAAGAGTAAAACCATCCTTCAGACCCCAGAATGGTACATCCCCCGACAGCTTGCAACCTGCACCTGGAAAAGCTTCAGACACTCAAAGCCAGCCCGTTAATGCAGCCAGGAGGGAGACTGTATCCTGCAAAGCCACAGGGGCAGAGCTGCCCAAGACTGTGGGAACCTACCTCTTGCATCAGTGTGACCTGAATGTGAGACCTGGAGAAAAAGCAGATCATTTTGGAGCTTTAAAATTTGACTGCCCCACTGGATTTTGGACTTGCATGGGCCCTGTAACCCCTTTTTTTGGGGGGGCCAATTTCTCCCATTTGAAATGGCTGTATTTACCCAACACTTGTACTCCCATTGTGTCTAGGAAGTAACTAGCTTGTTTTTGATTTTACAGGCCCATAGGTGGAAGAGACTTGCATTGTCTCAGATGAAACTTTGGACTTCAGACTTTTGGGTTAATGCAGAAATGAGTTAAGACTTAGGGGGACTGCTGGGAAGGCAGGTAATTGAATCATGAGGGCCGGTCTTTCCTGTGGTATTCTCATGATAGTGAATAAGTCTCGCCAGATCTGATGGTTTATCAGGGGTTTCCTCTATTGCTTCTTCCTAATTTTCTCTTGCTGCTACCACGGAAGAAGCGACTTTCAGCTCCCGCCATGATTCTGAGGTCTCTCCAACCCTGTGAAACCTCCTTTTCTTCCCAGTCTCAGGTATGTCTTTATTAGCAGCATGAATACCGACTAATACACGCGCGCGCACACACACACACACACACACACACACACACACATCTGAGACACAGAAAGAGAAATAGCACATATTCTCACTAAAAATTAAAAAAATAAAACTTGAGCTCATGAAAGTACAGAATAAAATTGTAGGTTTTAGTAGCTGGGGAGGGTAAAGGGAGGGAACAATGAGGAGAGGTTGTGTAACAAATACCAAGTTTTAGGGGGTTAGAAAGAAAGGAGTTCAGTTGTTCTGCATCCCTGTAGGGTGAATATAATTAACTAAAATTTGTTGTGTGTTCTTAAAACTTAAAGGAGAGAATTTTAAATGCTCACAACACAAAGAAATAACAAAGGTTTGAGGTGACGGATATGCTAATTACCCTGATTTGATTAGTGCACATTGTGTACATATATCAAAGTATCACCCTGTGTTCTATAAATGTGTACAATTAATACATATCAAGTAAAAATAAAAGGAAAGAAAATGTTCTCAGCATCCTTAGTCCCTAAGGACATGCATGTTAAATCACAATTCGATACCACTGCATAGTTACTGGAAGGGAATACCAACAAAACAAAGCAAATACCTGCAAATACAAATGCTAGTGAAGATGTGAATTAAATATTCATATATGATTGATGGGGATGCAAACTGATGCAGCCTCTTTAAAATGAATTTTGGAAGTTTCTTACCAAGTTAAACATATACTTATCACCTGAACTATCAATACCACAGCAAGTTGTTTACGTGAGATAATTGAAAACATATGTTTACCCAAAAACTTATATGTAAATGTTTGTGTGTGTTTGTGTGTGTGTGATAAATATGGAAAAGAAAAGAATGAACAAGAAACAAATCAATTGCAGACATGAATTTGGCATGAAGAAAGGGGCTGACAACAATGGGATATCAAGAAATATTTTGTTTTGATAGAAGGTTTTATATCTTTATTTTTGCTTTGTGTACACAATTCTATATGCTAGTGAAAATTCATAGAACTGTAGGGGTACATTAGGTGAATTTTATATTATGTAAATTAAACCTCAATAGAGTTATTTTACATAAAAAATAATGTCTCAATTTTCCAAACATATATTTCCCAAAAGTTTTTCTTTAATCTAGAAAACACACGAATATATGTTTATATAACATGATAATTATGGCATAGGATTTAGTAATTATTTTAGGGTTTACAGTGTAAGTCTTAATGATCATATTCAATGTTCAGATAATATTGCATCACTTCATATATCGGAAAAGTATACAACAATATGTGTCCATCTCCCTTTACCTGGCATTTGTTTTTTGCCATACATTTCCCTTCTACATATGGTCACTTATCTGTTGGGTAGATATCTGAAAATGATATGGTTGAGCTACAGTGCACATATATGTTTACCTTTTTAAGAAACTTACAAATTATTTTCCAAATGAACTGTACCATGTTACATTCTCATGAGAGGTATGTGTAAGTTCTAATTGCTCCAAATACTCACCAAAATGTGATATGGTCAGTGTTATTGTTATTTAATTTGAGCTTTCGAGTCAATATGTGACCATTATGGAATATTCTGCATTTTCCTAATCTATAGTAATATTGAGTGTCTTCTCATATTGATTTTGCCATCAAAGATAGACTATTAGGATTAATAGTGAATTTGGCATCATCATTACATAAAACACCGGTATAAAATTTGCATTCCATGTACCAACAAAAGTACAAACAATAAAAAACAAACTATGACAGATTTCATGTCTAGTCATTAAATATAAACAAGAAAACATTTATAAGAAAACAAATGAATGCTACTTCATAACTAAGACAGTGATACATATCTTAAACAGAATACTAATAGTGTTATTTATAATAAAAATGTGTTGAAATAAATTAAGAATTGATTTTCATCAAGTAATAGAAATAAAAGCTTAAAGTACAAACCACATGAGAGATGTTTTCATAATGTATCTAACATATAAGTACTATATTGAGCATATTTTTTAAACTCCCACAAATCAGTAAGTCAGAGAAAACACAAGAGAAACATTTGCTAAGGATACGATCTTTTAAAAGCTTTTTGCATAAAATCATATTCAAGTGGCTGAATAACATGAAAGGTCACTCTGTATAGACATCAAAGAAATGCAATTACAACTTCATTTGCTAGCACTATACACCCTCCAACCTGACTAAATTAAAAAAATAGACGGTAAATTCAAATGTTGTTGATGATGTATACAAATTTAAATTCTCATATACTGCTGGTGAGATCATAAATTCTTCAAATAGCTGTTGGCCAGTATCTAGTAAAGATGGACATGTGCACACTCTATAGTCTGGAAATTAAAATCCAGGTATATACTCAAAGAAATTTCCAAAGTAAAAATTGAAAAATATGGTAAAATATCAAATCTTCATAGCAACATTACATGTAATAATAAAAAAGCTATCAACAATATATTAGAAAATTAAATTATGGCACATCTATCTAGAATATAATGATATATCACAAATGGAATGGAAAATTCACTATGTGCAACAATAGAATTGAATTTCATAAACATAATAATAAGTAAAAGAAGCCAGACACAAAACTACATTTTATGATCCCATTTGTATGAAGAGTACAATCAGGTAAACTAATCTATGTTAGAAATCAGAATAGTGATTATCATAGTGGTTGGTGGTGAGAGAGGGAGGTACTCAAAAAGGAGGCACGTGAGGGATAGAAACATTCTTTTCTTCATCATGGTATGATTACATGGGTGTGTTCAATAAGAAAAATTTGTTTTCTTCTTCTGCTTCTCCTCTTCCACTGTCTTCATCTTCTGTTAGCTAAAATGCAATGTAGTGTGCTGTGTACAAGGAAACGCAATTTGGATTTCTTACAGAGTATTTGGATCTTAGGCACATTATCTAGGGGTTGATTAGTTGGGCTGTAGAAGGACTCTTTGCTAATCCCTTGGGATATCAGCTGTGATTGTCTTTTGATGTAATTTAGTTCCTTCGCAGAACCACGACTTTGATTAGTGACTCAACATCCACATGTGAATATCTGAGTGAGGGGAATCATTTTAAAGCTTTCAATTATTATCAGCATTGTTCAGCTATCTAGGATTAAATTTCTTCTTTGTCAAATGTGCTATTCCAGGTAGTACATTGAAAAGTAGTTCCATTATAAACCAATCAAAATTATACCAGACTCTGTGCATATGAAGTACTGTACTAAGGCTTTTAGTTATTTATTGAATAAGTAAATATCTGGTATAAAAATCACTTTTCATCACTACATTTCAAAATTATTTAATTTTTTGAACAAAGTATTATAGGCAATTAAAAAATTACAGAATTCTAGATAAGCAAGATAAATTCTATGACCTCTATTACATGGAAATCTCTCTTGAAACTCTATTTCATACTGGATTTGCAGAAATGTACACATTTCAGTATCATCCTTTATTACTCTCTGAAGTGCTCCTAGAAATTGATTGATTTTGAGCGTCTAATAAATTTAATAAATAAAAAAATATTGAGAGAAATACTGCTGTGGTAAGGAAATTTTCTATCTATATACCCATTAACTTGAGTTATGGAGTAATGGACTTTAGTTGGGTTCAAAGGCAAATCAATGTCATGCAGAATGGGGTAATAAAATTGTGCCCCATAAAGTTCTTGAATATCAGCCAAATCACAAAATATTTGGCAGAATTCCTAGAGTTTTCTTACAGTATATTGCCTCAGGATTTTTAAAAATGCTCATAAGCACATTTAATGTACATGTTGCCAGTAAACTAGGAAGCTATAATAGTGTTTCCTTATTCTGATAGAAGCTAACCGCTATATACTCTAGTAGTTCAAAATGTTTAAATCAGAAAATAAGTGTAATTTTTTAGAAAACTAAATTATTTTTATCAAGAGAATGCACTAATTTCTTATATTAATGGAATAGAAAGTACTGGGGTCTAGAGTATATGTATAGAAAGGAAAAATAAGGGGTTGAATCACTACTGAGGGACTAGAGAATGTCCAAGTATTTCTTCCAGGCAGAAGCCCACATATAGTTCTTATGGTCTGGTTTGAGAAGTTTGAATAGGATGTGGGAGTTATCCAGAGCAGTGAGTAGACTGAGACTCAAAAGAATAGATAATTGAAAATTCAATGGGGGGACGTAAATTGTTAAACTAAAGAGGAGGATTAAAGTGAAGTGAAACCTTGGGAGTGAGGTAGATATTTAGACCTTGTGTCCAAATTTCAGAAGTATGTAGGGCAGGAAGATACATACAAATAGAAGACTCTCGATGGCATATAAATTAAGGATATTAAACAAAAACTGTAAATAATTTTGGACAGGACGAGGGCAGGTATTTCTTAGCTATATCTGAGTTTTTCAGCCATAACTCTTTGATAAATAATTGGAAGTTAATACAAGAAGCATATATTGCTTATTTTCTATTTATATTTAGTGAATCATCTTACTTTTCTATTAATGAGTAGTATGGGAGAAGCTATAATTAAAGAAATGTTCACTGTCTTCATGAAATGCAAAAGATAAGCTTTCTGACCGAGAGCCACAAATGTCATTATTGTGATGGCTCCAGTGCCCAGAACATACATACTTGTCAAGTGACACAGTGCTCACCCTTTAAGAATGGTGCTCTTATAAAATATACTTCAATCAGAATATGATATATGTTGCCTTAATACAACTACTCTAGAAAGTATTACATGTCAGTATTTAATAATGGTGATTCAGTTTTTTATAGTGGAAAATGCATTATTTCTGTTTTCACAACCTTGCAGTTTCTTGTGAGGAAAGGATTATTTTTGTGTGCAGAGTGATTTTGATATTAGATAGTAAAAAGTTTCCAGATGGGTGAATCAATATGAAAAAGCTGGAGAAATAGATGAAGCATCTTTAGTAAATGCTTAATTATTTATTGAACTCAGGACTCTAACTCATCTCTACCATGAAAATGAACTGAGATATAACCTCCTTAAAATATTAAAATAAAGTATATGTTTTGAAAGAAAAAATTAGAAAATCTGGTTTTACCATTACAGGAAGATGTTTAGACCTAGAAAATATTTTCAGAAATTATCAAGATAGACATGGTTGATCTCAACTAAATTTCTAATTAAAGGAAAGGTAATGGCTGAATAGAAGCCTTTACTTACTGTCCCCCACCCCCCCAAACAGGAACATCAAATTTGACATTTAGACAAAAAAGCAACTTCATGAGAATCAAAAATCAGGTGAGCAATCACAATCCTGGTTTTAATTTCATATCACTGAGAGAAGTACTGAAGATATTAGGAAAGACAGTCTTGAGTTGCTGACACTACCCCTTCCCCATGTCCTGGCAGTGGATGTGTGGCATGAAGAAGGAATCTCAGCTGTTTGGGGAGGAAGTGAGCAATGCCTGTGTGACTATGCATTGAACTCACTGCTACCTTATCATAGTAGAAGGCAAAACCAGATGAATTCACCTGACACCCACCCACAGAAGGAATATTTAGACTACCCCAAGCCAAAGGGGAATCACCCACCTCAGTGGTTGAGTTTTATTCCAGAAAGCCTTGTTACCATAGGCTAAAGGACTTTGGGGTTCTAAATAAACTTAAAAGACAGTCTAAATCACAAGGACTGCAATTCTTAGGCAAGTTCTAGTCCTGTGCTGGGCTCAGAGCCAGTGGGCATAGAGGACATGCGACCTAGTGAGACGCCAGTCAGGGAGGCTAAGGGAGTGCTTGCATCACCCCTCCACCCAACCCCAGGCAACACAGCTTGCAGCATTGAAAAAAATGACTTAGCGTCTGCTTGAGTAGAGGTGAGGGAAGAGTAAAGAGAGTTTTGTCGTGAATCAATACCCGCTTAGCCACAGTGAGAGAAAGCACTAGGCAGAGTCTTGAGGCCCTTGTTCCAGGCCCTAGTTTCTGGATGACATTTCTAGACACACTCTGGGCTAGAAGGGAACTCGCTGTCTTGAAGGAAAAACCCAGTACAGATAGGATTTATTACCTGCTTACTAAAGAGGCCTCGGCCCCTGAATAATCAGCAGTAATACCCAGATAGTACACTATAGGCCTTGGGTGAGACTCTGAGACATGCTAGCTTCAGGTGAGACTCAGTACCTTCCCTGCAATGCTGGCTAAGGTGAGAGAACTCCGTCTGCTTGAGAAAAGCAGAGAGAAAAGTAAAGAGGAATTTTTGCACCTTAGGTACCACCTTGGCCACAGCACCAAATGTGTTCTTGCGGCACTTAATTCCGGGCCTTGTCTCTTGAATGGCATTTCTGGACCTACATTGGGCCAGAGGGCATCCCACTTCCCTGAAGGGGGGAGATTCAAGCCTGGCAGCATTCACCATAAGCTGACTTAAATGCCCTTGGGCATTAAGGAAACATCAGGGGTAGCCTGGCAATACTCCCTATGGTCCTGCTGTTGTGGCAGTCATGCGGAAGGCTCCTCTGCCTTTGGAAAGGGGAAAACCTTTTCCTTGTGATTCGAGTGTCAGCTTAACCACAGTAGTATAAAGCACCATGTGAATTTCTAAGGCTTTTGACACCAGGCCCTTGCTCCAGCACAGCATCTCTGGACTTGCCTAGGGCCTGGGGAAACTTGCCACCACCAAGGGAAGAACACAAGCTTGGCTGACTCCACCACCTGCTGACTGCAGAGCTTGAGGGCCTTGAGTGTACATAGATGACAGCCAGGGAGTGATTACAGTGGGCCTTGGGTGATCTCAACTGCTGTGCTAGCTTCAGGTCTGACCCCACACATTACCAGTGGTAGTGGTTAAAGGGGTGTTTGTGTTACCATACCCTCTGCTCCAGGTGGCTCAGCAGATAGAGAGAGAGATTGAGAGAAAGACTCTTTTTGTTTGGGAGAAAATAAGGGAAGGGAATAAGAGTATCTGCCTGGTAAACCAGATAATTATTTTGAATCTTATTCAATATCACAAAGGCAATATCTCTATTAGTCCACAAAAACAACAGTGTTACTGGGCTTGAGGTACCGTCTAATGAAGATAAGGCACAGATTCTGATATGGTTTGGTTCTGTTTCCCCACCAAAATCTCCTGTTGAATTGTAATTACCAGTGTGGAGAGGGGGCCTAGTGGGAGATGATCGCTGTTTTTGTGATAGAGATCTGATGAGATCTGGTTGTTTGAAAGTGTGCAGCACTTCACCCTTCTCTCTCTTTTTCTCCTGCAACAGTCATGTAGGACGTACTGGCTTCCCCTTCCACAATGATTATAAGTTTCCAAAGGCCTTCCCAGCCGTGCTTTCTGTACAGCTTGTGGAACTGTAAGTCAAATAAATCTCTTTTCTTCAAGAATTGCCCTGTGTCAGATATATCTTTATACTAGTGTGAGAATGGACGAATACAGATCACACTCAAATCCCTTTGAATGCATGGGAAGCCTTTCCAAGAAAGAAGGGTATGAATAAGCCCAATCTGCAAAAACTATAGTCAATACCTAACTCTTAAATGCCCAGACAACAACAAACATCCACCAGCATCAAGAAAATTCGGGAAAACATGACCTCACCAAATGAAATACATAAGGAAACAGGGACCAATTCTGGAGACATAAAGATATACAACCTTTCAGACAGAGAATTCAAAATACCTGTGTTGAGAAAATACAATGAAACTCAAGATAACACAGAGATGGAATTTGGAATCCTATCACATAAATTTTTAAATGAGATTAAAGTAATTAAACAGAAATTAGCAGAAATTCTAAAGTTGAAAAATGCAGTTGACAATACTGAAGAATGCATCGAAGTCCTCCAATAGCAGAATGGATCAAGCAGAAAAAGAATTAGTGGGCTTGAAAACAGTCTGTTTGAAAATACATAGTCAAGGAGAAAAAAGAAAAAAAAGAAAAGAAAACACACTTACAGGATCTCAAAAATAGCATGGAAAAGGGCAAATCTAGCAGTTATTGGCCTTAAAGAGAAGGTAGCGAAAGAGACAGGGGCAGAAAGTTTATTCAAAACTCTCTTTAACATTCTTTCATTTTGACTTTGGAAAAGCTGATGATTATGTATCTTGGGGATAATCTTCTTGTGTAGAGTCTGCTAGGAGTTCTCTGCATTTCCTGAATTTTACTGTTGGCCTCTCTAGCAAAATTGGGGAAGTTTTCATATACAATACTTTAAAATATGTTTTTCAAGTTGTTTGCTTTCTCCCCCTCCCTTTCAGGGATGCCAATGATTTGTAGGTTTGATCTCTTTACAAAATTCCATACTTCTTGGAGGTTTTGTTCATTCCTTTTTATTCTTATTTTCTTTAAATTCAAAATTTCTTTATTTTTATCTGACTGTTTAGTTCAAAGAGCCAGTCTTCAAGTTCTGAGATTCTTTCCCCAATTTGATCTGTTCTGCTGTTAAAACTTGTAATTGCATTATGGAATGCTTGTATTGTGTTGTTCAGCTCTGTCAGATCTGTTAGGCTCGTTTTTATACTGACTATTTTGTCTTCAGCTCCTGTACTGCTTTTTTGTAATTTTCAGTTTCCTTGGATTGAATTTTTTTTATCCTCCTGAATCTTGATTATTTTTGTTTCTATCCATATTCTCATATTCTAAAGTCTATTTCTATCATTCCAGCCACCTCAGCCTGGCAAAGAACTCTTGTTGGAAAACTGGTATGGTAATTTAGAAGACTAATGACACTCTTGACATCTGAGTTACCAGAGTTCTTGTGTTTGTTCTTTCTCATCTTTGCATGTGGGTGTGCCTGTAACTGATGAAAAAAATGTGGTACATATACACCATAGAATACTATGCAGTCATAAAAAAGAATGAGATCATGTCCTTTGTGGGAACATGGATGAAGCTGGAGGCTACTATTCTTAGCAAATGTACACAGGAAAAGAAAACCAAATATTGCATGTTCTTACTTATAAATTGAAGCTAAATGATGAGAACCTATGAACACAAAAAAGGAAATAACATACTGGGGTCTACTTGATGGAGGAGGCTGGGAAGAGGGAGGGAAGAAGAATAAATAACTATTGAGCACTGGGCTTAATACCTGGGTGATGAAATAATTCGTAGAACAACTTGAGTTTACCTATGTAACAAAATCTCACATGTACCCCCAAACCTAAAACAAAAGTTTAAAAAAGAGAGAGGCCAGGCGCGGTGGCTCAAGCCTGTAATCCCAGCACTTTGGGAGGCCGAGACGGGCAGATCATGAGGTCAGGAGATCGAGACCATCCTGGCTAACACAGTGAAACCCCGTCTCTACCAAAAAAATACAAAATCTAGCCGGGCGTGGTGGCGGGCGTCTGTAGTCCCAGCTGCTCAGGAGGCTGAGGCAGGAGAATGGCGTGAACCCGGGAGGCAGAACTTGCAGTGAGCTGAGATCCAGCCACTGCACTCCAGCCTGGGCGACAGAGCGAGACTCCGTCTCAAAAAAAAAAAAAAAAAAAAAAAAAAGAGAGAGAGAAAAAAGCATTGATTAAAGAAGTTAAAGAAGACACCAAAAATGGAAAACTATTCCATGTTCATGGATTGAAAAAAATCAATGTTGTTAAAATGTCTGAACTACTCAAAGCAGTGTAGAGTCAATGCAATCTCTATAAGAATACCAACAACATTCTTCACAGAAATTGAGCTATCCTAAAATTTGTATGGGGTACAAAAAACCCAGAATAGCCCTACATATCCTGAGCAAAAAGAACAAAACTGGAGGAATCACATTACCTGACTTCAAATTATAGTACAGAGCTATAGTAACCAAAACAGCATGATATTTACATGAAAACAGACACACCGACTAAAGAATAGAGAACCAAGAAACAAATTCATAAATCTACAGTAAACTCATTTTTTTTTTTTTTTTTACTAAGATGCCATAAACATATATTGGAGAAGGAACAGTTTTTTCAATAAACAGTGCTGGAAAAACTAGATGTTCATATGTGGTAGAATGAAACTTAGACTCCTCTGTTTTGCCATATACAGAAATTGAATAAAAATGGATTAAGAACTTAGATCTAAGACCTAAAACTATGAAACTACTAAACAGAAACATTGGCAAAACTTTCTAGGACACTGGACTGGCTAAGGTTTCTTGGTAATACCCACTGTAGCACAGGAAACAAGCAAAAATTGACACATGGGATCATATGAAGTTAAAAGCTTTCTGCAAAACAAAGGAAACTATCCACAAAGTGAAAAGACAACTCATAGAATGGGAGCAAATATCTGCAAACTACCTATCTGAAAGGGATTAATAAGCACAATATATAAGAAGCTCCAACAATTCAATAGCAAAAAATCTAATAATCGAATTATAAAAAGGGCAAAGGACCTGAGTATACATTTCTCAAAAGAGGACATGCAAATGGCAAAGAGATATATGAAACGGTGCACAATTTCATTGATGATCAGAGAAATACAAATAAAAACTACAATTAGATATCCTCTTACACCAGTTAAAATGGCATATATTCAAAAGACAGGCAACAACAAATGGTAGCAAGGGTGTGGAGAAAGTGGAAAACTTGCACACTGTTGGTGGAAATGTAAATTACTGCATCCACTATGGAGAACAGTTTAGAGGTTTTTCAGAAAGCTAAAAATAGAGCTACCATACTATCCAGCTATCCTGGTGCTAGGTATATATTCAAAAGAAAGTAAATCAGCATACTGAAAATATATCTGTACTACTATGTTTACTGAAACACTTCACAGTAGGCGAGATTTGAAAGCAACCTGTATTCAGCAGAATGGATAAAGAAAATGTGGTACTTATAAACAATAGAGTACTATTCAGCCATTAAAAAGAATAGGACCCATTCATATGCAATAACATGTATGTAACTGGAGGTCATTAGGTTAAGGGAAATAAGCCAGGCACAGAAAGACAAACTTCACATGTTCTTGCTTATTTGTGGGAGCTAAAAAATAAAACAGTTAATCTCATGGAGATAGACAGTAGAATGATAGTTACCAGAGGTTGGGAAGGGTAGTGCAAGAATGGGAGAGAAGTGGGTATGGTTAATGGGCATAAACAACATAGTTCAGGAAAATACAAAGAATAAAAAACAGACAGTATTTGATAGCACAACAGTGTGACTATAGTCAATAATAATTAAATAGTATATTTTAACATGACTAAGTGTTTACAACTTGATAGATTATAACACAAAGGATTAATACTTGATGTGATAGATACCCCATTTACCATGATGTGATTACTAGGCACTGCATGTGTGTATCAATATATCTCCTGTACCCCATGAATATATGCACCTACTATGTACCCAGAAAATTAAAAATTAAAAGTTAAATGGATTTTTAAAAATATAATAAAAATACTAAATTCTAGTTAAAGCCATATCAAAATAATCTAAAAATAAAAATACTATTAAATTAAGCTTTAATAGTAGCTTAATGAATCTTGTAGAGTTATACATAACAAAGTAAGGAGATGTGGATCAAGATCAGTCTAGAACTCTCTGTTAGTTCCCTTTCGTGTTGCACAGAAAAGAATAATAAAAATATTTATAAGGGAGTTTTCTGTGTCCAGACACTCCTTTTAAACCAAATATATACAAATCCTATATTGAACAATATAAAAAATGAATCCATTTCTCATAGAAGTAATTTTAATTACAAATAAAAAGTAATAACCTTACACTAGAGAAACCTGGGAGACCTTACCTTGTCATCAAAGTGATCAAAGTTAGTGTTACCATACATGAGACAAATAGACTATAAACCATGATATGATGCACTAAGAACACAAATTTACTTTTGTAGTATTCCTGCCCAAAATACATAACTTTTCACCTTAAGATCCATAATACTAAAATACACTACATCATTAATAATTAATAATTAATAATTTATAATAAATACCCTACTTTACACCATTAATACTCCCCTTATATGATTTGGCTCTGTGTCCCACCCAAATCTCACCTGGAATTGTTATCCCCATGTTTTGCATCTTCCCCCATCTGTTCTCATGACAGTGAGGATCTTCCCACAAGGTTTGGTGGTTTTAAAAGTGGCAGTTTCCCTGTGCACTCTCTCTCCTGTGGCTTTGTGAAGAAGGGGCTTGCTTCTCCTTTATCTTTAGTCGTGACTGTACCTTTCTGGGGCCTCCCCTGCCAAACAGAACTGTGAGTCAGTTAAATCGCTTTTATTTATAAATTACACAGCCTCAGGTAGTATCTTTACAGCAGTGTGAAAATGGACTAGTACATTTCCTCTTATTGCAAGATTTTGCTTTTGTGGTTTCAGTTTTCCACCATCAACTGTGTTCTGAAAATGGATTAGTACAGTACATAAAATAAGACATTTTGAGATACAGAGAGAGAGAGAGAGATCAAATTCACGTAACTTTTACTGAAACATATTGTCATAATTGTTCTAGCTTATTAATATTGTTAATCTTTTACTGTGACTAATTTATAAGTTAAAGTTTATTACAGTTATATATGTATTGGAAAAAACATAAGATATATGGAGTTCAGTACTATCTGTGATTTCAGGCATCCTTTTGGGTGTCTTGGAAAGTATTCCTTGTGGATAAGAAACCCAGGATGTTTGTTTGTACTTTATAAGTTGCTTTCTGAAAGCAGCTCAGTGGAGGATCAATAAAATAAAGTGAAATATACATTGGTAACAATGAGATAATCTAGACCTAAAAAGGTAGTCTATAATTTTTTAAATTCAAACACAATTTTGGATCACCTACCTAACTTCTATGCAATCTTATCACAATTGGATAAACATACACAAAAGAGGTCAAAAGGTTTCAACAGTGCCCTAGTTTAAGAATCCTCTGGTCCAATTAATTTAAGCAAAAACCAGAGTAAGTTTTTATATGGGACTGGCATCAATACAAAGGGGTTCAGTCTCTACAGGAGATCAAGAGAAACATTGGGAAATTGAACAGTAAATAGATATTAAGAGAAATATATTAAATTATTTCTATTGAGTGAACTTCAGAGTAATATTTGTACTAAAAAAATTAGGACTCAAGATATACATATTTAATAATACAAACAAACATGTATCAAACTTGTAAATCTTTATTGAATCTTCTAATACTAAGTATATAATTCAAAATGAAACATTTTGGCTATATTATTTATTGATAACATCAGTTAACTTTTTTTATAATACTTTAAGTTCTAGGGTACATGTGCACAATGTGTAGGTTTGTTACATATGTATACATGTACCATGTTGGTGTGCTGCACCTATTAACTCGTCATTTACATTAGGTATATCTCCTAATGCTATCCCTCCCCTCTCCCCGCACCCGACAGGCCCTGGTGCGTGATGTTCCCCTTCCTGTGTTCAAGTGTTCTCATTGTTCAATTTCCACCTATGAGTGAGAACATGCGGTGTTTTTTTTTTTTTTTTGTGCTTGCAATAGTTTGCTGAGAATGATGGTTTCCAGCTTCATCCATGTCCCTACAAAGGACATGAACTCATCCTTTTTTATGGCTGCATACTATTTCATGGTGTGTATGTGCCACATTTTCTTAATCCAGTCTATCATTGATGGACATTTGGGTTGGTTCCAAGTCTTTGCTATTGTGAATAGTGCTGCAATAAACATATATGTGCATGTGTCTTTATAGCAGCATGATTTATAATCTTTTGGGTATATACCCAGTAATGGGATGACTGGGTCAAATGGTATTTCTACTTCTAGATCCTTGAGGAATCACCTCACTGTCTTCCACAATGGTTGAACTAGTCTATAGTCCCACCAACAGTGTAAAAGTGTTCCTATTTCTCCACATGCTCTCGAGCACCTATTGTTTCCTGACTTTTTAATGATCACCATTCTAACTGGTGTGAGATGGTATCTCATTGTGGTTCTGATTTGCATTTCTATGATGGCCAGTGACGATGAGAATTTTTTTATTTCTCTGTTGGCTGCATAAATGTCTTCTTTTGAGAAGTGTCTGTTCATATCCTTCACCCACTTTTTCATGGGTTGTTTTTTTTTTCTTGTAAATTTGTTTGAGTTCTTTGTAGATTCTGGATATTAGCCCATTGTCAGATGAGTAGATTGCAAAAATTTTCTGCCATTCTGTAGGTTGCCTGTTCACTCTGATGGTAGTTTCTTTTGCTGTGCATAAGTTCTTTAGTTTAATTAGATCCCATTTGTCTATTTTGGCTTTTGTTGCCAGTTGCTTTTGGTGTTTTAGACACGAAGTCCTTGTCCATGCCTATGTCTTGAATGGTATTGCCTAGGTTGTCTTCTAGAGTTTTTATGGTTTAAGGTCTAACATTTAAGTCTTTGATCCATCTTGAATTAATTTTTGTAAAACGTGTAAGGAAGGGATCTAGTTTCAGCTTTCTACATATGGCTAGCCAGTTTTCCCAGCACCATTTATTAAATAGGGAATCTTTCCCTATTTCTTGTTTAAGTCAGGTTTGTCAAAGATCAGATGGTTGTAGATGTGTAGCATTATTTCTGAGAGCTCTGTTCTGTTCCATTGGTCTAGATCTCTGTTTTGGTACCAATACTATGCTATTTTGGTTACTGTAGCCTTGTAGCATAGTTTGAAGTCAGGTAGCGTGATTACTTCAGCTTTGCTCTTTTGTCTTAGGATTGACTTGGCTATGTGGGCTCTTTTTTGGTTTCATATGAACTTTAAGGTAGTTTTTCCAATTCTGTGAAGAAAGTCATTGGTAGCTTGATGGGAATGGCACAGAATCGATAAATTACCTTGGGCAGTATGGCCATCTTCACGATATTGACTCTTTGTATCCATGAGCATGGAATGTTCTTCTATTTATGTCCTCTTTTATTTCATTGAGCAGTGGTTTGTAGTTCTCCTTGAAGAAGTCCTTCAAATCCCTTGTAAGTTGGTTTCCTAAAAATTTTATTCTCTTTGAAGCAATTGTGAATGGGAGTTCACTCATGATTTGGCTCTCTGTTTGTCTGTTATTGGTATATAAGAATGCTTGTGATTTTTGCACATTGATTTTGTATCCTGAGACTTTGCTGAAGTTGCTTACCAGCTTAATGAGATTTTTGGGCTGAGATGATGGGATTTTCTAAATATACAATCATGTCATCTGCAAATAGGGACAATTTGACTTCCTCTTTTCCTAATTGAATACCTTTATTTCTTTCTCCTGCCTGATTGCCCTGGCCAGAACTTCCAACACTATGTTGAATATGAGTGGTGAGAGAGGGCATCCCTGTCTTGTGCCGGTTTTCAAAGGGAATGCTTCCAGTTTTTGCCCATTCAGTATGATATTGGCTGTGGGTTTGTCATAAATAGCTCTTATTATTTTGAGATAAATCCCATCAATACCGAATTTATTGAGAGTTTTTAGCATGAAGGGCTATTGAATTTTGTCAAAGCCTTTTCTTCATCTATTGAGATAATCATGTAGTTTTTGTCTTTGGTTCTGTTTATATGCTGGATTACGTTTATTGATTTGCATATTCCTAGGGATGAACCCCACTTGATCATGGCAGAGAAGCTTTTTGATATTCTGCTGGATTCAGTTTGCCAGTATTTTATTGAGAATATTTGCATCGATGTTCATCAGGGATATTGGTCTAAAATTCTCTTGTTTTTTTTTTTTTGTGTCTCTGCCAGGCTTTGGTATCAGGATGATGTTGGCCTCATAAAATGAGTTAGGGAGGATTCCCTCTTTTACTATTGATTGGAATAGTTTCAGAAGGAATGGTACCAGCTCCTCCTTGTACCTCTGGTAGAATTTGGCTGTGAATCCATCTGGTCCTGGACTTTTTTTGGTTGGTAGGCTCGTAATTATTGCCTCAATTTCAGAGCCTGTTATTGGTCTATTCAGGGATTCAACTTTTTCCTAGTTTAGTCTTGGGAGGGTGTATGTGTCCAGGAGTTTATCCATTTCTTCTAGATTTTCTAGTTTATTTGCATAGAGGTGTTTATAGTATTCTCTGAAGGTAGTTTGTATTTCTGTGGGATTGGTGGTGATATCCCCTTTATCATTTTTTAATGTGTCTATTTGATTCTTCTCTCTTTTCTTCTTTATTAGTCTTACTAGTGGTTTATAAAAAAAATTGACACCCTAACATCACAATTAAAAGAACTAGGGAAGCAAGAGCAAACACATTCAAAAGCTAGCCAAAGGCAAGAAATAACTAAGATCAGAGCAGAACTGAAGGAGATAGAGACACAAAAAACTCTTCAAAAAATCAGTGAATCCAGGGACTGGTTTTTTGAAAAGATCAACATCAGTTAATTTTTGCTGCTCAATTTTATGCTTTTTTCTATGACATTTAAAGACAAGAAATCATCCTTATTCACCTTGAAGTCCTCATGGTGGCCTAGCACAGTTAAGTATTTACTATTTTCCAATGAATCAGGAATTGAAAAGAATTGAACATCTATTATCAAGTCCATTAAAAATAAGTTTAGCACTTTTTCTGTTTATAAGTGTAATAGGGAAATGTACAAGATCATGGAGTATGGAATCACACTGCTATTGAATTTGCAGTGTAAACATATGTAAACATACTGTTTTCTGTATGTAAATTTTGTATCCGTCAACTTTTCTGAATTTGGTTGTCAGTTCTAATAGATATTGTTAGAGTCTTTAGGTTTTTCAAAATATAAAATCATATCACCTGTAAATAAAGATAATTTGGTTTCCTTATTTCCAATTTGAAAGCCTTTTATTTCTTTATCTTGTCTGATTGCTTTAGCTAGGACTTCCGTTAATATGTTTACTAACAGTAGTAAATGTGGGTACCCTTGTGATCCAGATGTCAGAGGCAGGCTTTCAATTTTTTCACATTCAGTATGATACTTGTTGTGGGTCTGCTGTATATGACTTCTGTTGTGTTGCATTATGTTCTTTCTCTATCCCATTTCTTTTCAGGGGAAGTTAATCACAAAGGGATGTTGAATCTGACCAAATGCTGTTTTAGCATCAGTTGAAATGATCATATTGTTTTTGTCCTTATTTCTGTTGACAATTTGCTCTATTTTGGATATGTCTTTGCCTGATTTGACATTAGGCTAATAATGGTCTTGTAGAATGATATTGAAAATACTACAATACTACCTCCTAGTCTACTTCTTTCTTTCTTTTTCTTTTTTTGTAATAGTCTCAGGAGGAATGACATCAGTTATTCTTTAAATGTTGGGTAAAATTCAGCTGTGAAGAAAATAAGTCCTGGGCCTTTCTATTGTGGAAGACATTTTATTACAACTTTGATTTTGTTACTTGTTCACGGTTCAATCTTAGTAGGTTGTGTGTTTTCAGGAATTTCTGCATTTGTTGTAGCTTTTGTAGTTTATTGGCATATATATGGCCATAGTGATCTCTAATGATCCTTTGAATTTCTGTAATATCAGTTGTAATGTCTCCTTTTTCATCTCTGATTTTATTTATTTAGCTATTTGGATGCTCTGTCTTTTTTGTTTTTTTTTTTTTTGTTTGTTTTTTTCTTTTTTAGTTAGTCTGGTTAAAAGTTTCTCAATGTTGTTTATCTTTTCAACAAACAAATTTTCAATTTTTTAATTTGCTGCAGCTTTGTCTTTGTTTCAATTTTACTTATTTTTGCCTGGATCTTTATCATTTCTTTCCTTCTACTAATATTGAGTTTCGTTTCCTCTTGCTTTTCTAGCTCTTTAAGATGCATCATTAGGTTGTTTGAGGTTTTTTTTTTCTTTTCTTTTCTTTAATTTTTTGTTCTTCTTTTCCAAGAGCTATACAGTAGCAGCTGAGGTCTTTGATTTAGGATCTTCCTTGTTTTCTAATATAGGAACTAAATACTATAAATTTTCCTTTAGCTGCAACTTTAGAATCATCACCAAAAATTAAGTTCATTTCTCATTTTCGTTTTCTCTTCTAAAAATTCTTTCACATTTTTGTTTAGATTTCTTCTTTTACCCATGGGTTATTTAGAAGTTTACTAATTTTTAATTATTCGGAGTATTTCTAGATAACTTTATGTTATTTATTTCTCATTTAATTGTGAACACAGAAATACTTTGCTTTCATTAAATGCTTTTAATTATATGGAGACTTGTTTTATGGCTCAGAGAATTATCTATATTTGTCCCCTGTACCCTTAAAACATATATTTTCCTTTCATGAGTGGCATGCGCAGGAATATCAATTAGGTCAACTTGGTGGATACTGCTGTTCAAATATACATATATACTTATACTGATTTTCTGTGTACTTGTTCTAACAGTTATAGAGCTATAGATACTGAATTTTTTCACAATATTAAACATTTCCTTACATGGTTTATTATTTAGGTAAGATTTTTCTTCAAAAACTTTAAACGAAGTTTAAAATTTAGTTACAAGGTACATAATCATAATTTTTATGTTTTACGTATCAATTGATGTCTTTATCATTCAAAACTGATCATCCCTATTTCTGGCAACATTCTTTTCATTAAAATCTATTTTGTCTAATATTAATATAGTCCTTCTAACTTATTTTCGGTTAGTGTTAGTGCGGTATGCTTTTTCCATTATTTTAATTTGAATCTATTTCCTTCTTTAGATTTGAAGTGTGTTTCTTGCAGTCAACAGATAGATCATTTTGGTTTTTTGTTTTAATCTCATCTGCCTTCTACCTTTAATTGCGGAAATTTGACCAATCACATCTAATGTTATTATTAACGTGTGAAATCAATATCAATATATTGGCATTTGTTCTCTATTTGCCTCACCTGTTTCTCTTTTTTTTTTTTGTAATTTTTCCTTTTTATGCCTTCTGCTAGAGTAATTGAATATTCATTATAATTCTAATTTATTTCCTTTGTTGGCTTATTAGCTACAATTATTAATTTTATTATTTTAACAATTTCTTTAAGGACTTTTATACCCTAATTTATTACATTATAATTTCAAGAGATAATATATCACTTCACATATAAGAACTTTACTTAGTATATTTTGATTTTTCATCTTCTGAATTTTGTACCATTGATGTTACACATTTTATTTGTATAT
Organism: Rhinopithecus roxellana; assembly: GCF_007565055.1. Taxonomy (NCBI): domain Eukaryota; kingdom Metazoa; phylum Chordata; class Mammalia; order Primates; family Cercopithecidae; genus Rhinopithecus; species Rhinopithecus roxellana. The sequence goes on along the minus strand of NC_044554.1, from coordinate 29,198,685 downwards.
TTTCATAACACCAAGTTACATTGTTATATTTTTGTTTATTCATCTGTATTTAAAATGAATTTTAATATTAAGAAAAAATTTTGTGTATTTACCCCTGTATTTACCATCTCCTCTGCTCGTCACTCATAGGTATAGAAATATATTCAATCTACTATTAGGTTATCTTTGCCTAAAGATATTTCTTTAACATTTAACGCAGCTCAGGTCTGATAGTGATTACTTTTGTTACCTTTTCTGGGTCTGAGAATGTATTTTATCTTTGTTTCTGAAATATATTTTTGCTGAACATGTGTTTCTAGGTTGACAAGCTGTTTTCTTTCTTTTAGTGGATGAAATAATTTGGTCTAGTCTCTTCTTTTTCATTGATTCCTGCAATAATTTTACTGTAATATTGTTTTTCCCTGACTTGATGTTTCCCTTGCTTAGAGTTCAATAAACCTCTTGTATTTGTGAGTTAATCATGTTTTTCAGTTTTAAAAAATGTTTAAACATAGTATTTCTTGTAACCACTTCCTATTTCTAATAATAAATCTCTAAAATATTTGGATATACCTTTTTTTTGTAACCACTCCCTTTTTCTAGTTTTATAAATATTAAGCTGATTGAAGTATTTCATGATTCACTGATATCCTGGGTATTTTGTTTGTTTGTTTGCTTGTTTATTTGTTTTGAGACAGAGTTTCACTCTTGTTGCCCAGGCTGGAGTGCAATGATGTGATCTTGGCTCACCGCAATCTCCGCTTCCCAGGTTCAAGAGATTCTCCTGCCTCAGTCTCCCGAGTAGCTGGGATTACAGGTGCCCGCCACCATGGCCAGCTAAGTTTTTGTATTTTTAGTAGAGATGAGTTTTCACCATGTTGGCCAGGCTGGTCTCAAACCGCTGGCCTCAAGTGATCCGCCCGTCTTAGCCTCCCAAAGTGCTGGGATTACAAGCGTGAGCCAGTGCACCCAGCCGATATCCTGTTCTTTTTATTTACCCGTTTTCTGTATGTGTGTATGTGTGTGTGTATTATTGTTACGGCGTAAAGTTCACTAATCTTTTCTTTGGAAATATACACTCTTCTATTAATTCCATCTATTGTATTCTTTATCAGACATATTGTATTGTTTATAACTGGAAGTCTTTTTTTATATCTCCTACATCTCTCTAATTATTGAACCTATGGAATGAAGATATAATCATCTTTTTAATGTACTTGTCTACAAAATCTAACATCCAAGTAAGTTCTGTAATGGTTTCAACTGACTGATGTATTGCCTTATGAATACATCATGAGGCAATTCTAGGCTTTTCTAGGCCTAGTTTTTGTTGTTGTTGTTTGTTTTATTGTATGCCAGACATTATCAATAAAACATAGTTGTATACTGGTTATTTTGATATTCCTAAAAATGTTTATTTAAAAATTATGTATTTTCATTACTTGTAAATTATTTAAACCTATAGGTTATGGTTTTTAAGATTTGTTGGGTAGGGCTGGAATAGGGAGAATTATCCTCCAACACTGAGTGCAAAAATAATGATCTTAGATTCTTTAGCTGGGAAACTACCTCTCTACTTATTCCTAGTTGCTCAAAAGAGAGGTGACAAACATTTTATATTAGTAATTGGATTATTATAAATTTGTAATTTATATTAGTAATTGGATTATTAACTAATACACAAATCTTGTGTTTGCTTGTTTGTTTTATTTTGCACTATTGGCTAACAACAACATAAGGAATTATTACTTTAAAATCATCATTATGGAATAAACAATTTCTGCTCTCTAAGAAATAATTATTGTGGAAGTCTCTTTAATGGTTTTATTTAGTCTGTATTTAACCACAAAATTAATTATTGGTTCTTTTTTACCTGGCTGATTCAATAACACTGTCATTGACTACATTTAGAAATGGATGAAGTTAGTTAAATTCATTATGTGATATTATGATGTATTCTGTAATTGTTTAAAACATATTTTGAAGAATAATTGATAACATGAGAAAATGCTATTTTTTAAGTAAAAAGGTAAGGCAGTGAAATAGGATATTATATCACCATGCATTGCCAAACATTCTTACTAATGCATGTTCCAGATTTCAGTATCCCAGATACAGATATGTCATATTTGCAGTAGTATCACAGTCAATAACCTTAATTGTCACTGACTTGCTTATCAGAAAATACACACTTTGAGTAAACTTTCTCCCTATTTGTTCTCTTTATGGGTTCCTTACACAAAGACAGTCATGAATGATTCCAGACGCTGACTGTCATTCTTCGGTTTTTCTGCCCTCATATTGGATACGCTTCTCTAACATGTTATGAGAGCATTCTCATAACAATGTTGATTCCCTAAAGATTGTTCATTTCTCTCTCGCATAAGCTTCAGCTTTCTCAGAACCCATAACTTTCAGTAAGAATTGGGGAAGCTGGATTGAAAGAAGAGTAAGCCTGTCTCTCTGTTATTTCTCAGGAGGCATTACAACTGATACCACAGAAACACCAAGGATTATTAGAGACTATTATGAACAACTATAGGCAAAACAAATTGGAACACCTAGAAGAAGTGGATAAATTCCTGATATATACAATCAACCAAGATTGAACCAAGAAGAAATAGAAAACCTTAACACACCAATTATGAATAAGGAGATTGAATCATTAAAAAAAAAGTCTCCCATAAAAGAAAAACCTAGGACCTGATGGCTTCACAAATTAATTTTACCAAACTTTTCAAGAAGAGTTAATACCAATTCTCAAATTCTTCCAGAAAATTGAAGAGGAAATAATTCTTCTGAATGCATTCTCCAAAGCCATCATTACCCTGATGTCAAAACCAGACAAGGACAAAACAAAAATGGGAAACTATGGGCCAATGTCCTTAATGAACATGGATGCAAATATTTGCAACAACATGCTAGTAAACCATATGTTTGACATCTGGGCACATCATAGCCCAGTCAAGTTGACACACAAAATTTATCATCACACTCTGTATCTGAAAACACTAGTATTTCTTCTGGCACTCAACCAATGCTGTCCAGCTGGCCCTCTTCTTCCCAGATCCCTAGTTAAGTACACTTTGGCCTCTCTCTTTCTGGATGGGTTTGCTGCTGTATAAATCCAGAGCAACAGAAAGATTTACATGTATGAACTACAGTTGCTAAGAGATATCAAGTGCTCTTCAAAACAATTCACGGGTCTATGAAGATTAAGTGATATATAATAACAACTGGATCCTGATTCTTCCTTTATAGCAAAGAAGTTTCTAAGTTTTCAGTGGCTGTTAGAGGTCCAGTCATCCTGCCAAATGAATCCATACTCATACTCAAGGGAATAGTATACAAATGAAACAAAATAAAACACATGACATTAAGTGTGCAGCTGTCTATGTCTATGCCAAGTCTGGAAGAAAATGTACTATTACAATGATGGAATAACTTTGATTTTCTTCTTTGCAGTGTTCTGTATCTTCTACATTGTTTATGTATAAAATTAGATAAGGTCTTTTCTGTATGCAGTATTCAAAGTCTAGACACATAAATATGTGTATCATAGTTCTTAAGCATGAACATTCTGAAGTTTCATGCCTGGGATCAAATTCTGGCTCCATTATTTAAAATCTATCTGATACCAGGAAAATTTCTTACTATCTCCAAACTGAGATGATTCCTCTATTAAGGGAGATCATTGTAAGCATCCCATACACATGTTGTAAAGATTAAATTAAAACAAAACAAAACAAACCAAAAAAAACATGTAAGACACTCAGTGAAGTACCTGGCAAAAAGTTATGACAAAGAAGAGGTTATTATAATCACTACAATGATCAGTAATATACTGATATATTTGTACAGCAATTAATGAGGTTGGTGGTTCTCCAAGTATTTTGTATACATTAATATACTTAATCCTTCTTTTAAAACTGTTAAAATAATTGGCACTCTTATTCTTTCTATTTTACATTTGAAGAAACTGAAGCACAGAGTGGTTGACTTGCTCAAGGTCATAAAAACAGAAGTTGGAACATACTGTTTTTTGTATGTTAATTTTGTACCCTTCAGCTTTCCTGAGTTTCACTGTTTCTATTTGCAGTGAAAAATACAAAAGAAAAATTAAAAAATAATCCCATTTACAATAGCCACACATCAAATTAAATGCCTAGGAATAAACTTAACCAAAAAAGTAGTTTTCTACAATAAAAGCTATAAAACATTGACATGGTTTAGCTTTTCCACTTCCAAATTTCACCTAGAATTATAGCTCCTCTAATTCCCATGTTTCATGGGAGGAACCCAGTGGGAAGTAATTGAGTCATGGGGGTAGGCTTTTTTCTGTGCTGTCCTCATGGTAGTGAGTAAGTCTTATGAGATTTGACAGTTTTATAAAGGGCAGTTCCCCTGAACATGCTGTCTTGCTTGCCCATGTAACACATGCCTTTGCTCCTCTTTCACCTTCTGCCATGATTGTGAGGCCTTCCCAGCCATGTGGAGCTGTGAGTCCATTAAACATCTTTTTCTTTATAAACTACCCAGTCTCGGGAATGTTTTTATTGGCAGCATGAAAACAGACTAATAGAGCAATTAGGTAACGAGAGTGGGGTGCTGCTATAAAGATACCTGAAAATGTGGAAGCAACTTTGCAACTGGGTAACACGCAGAGACTGAACAGTTTGGAGGGCTCAGAAGAAGACAGGAAAACGTGGGAAAGTCTGGAACTTCCTAGAGACATGGAGGGCTCAGAAGAAAGGAAGATGTGGGAAAGTTTGGAACTTCCTACAGACTTGTTGAATAGCTTTGACCAAAATGCTGATAGTGATATGGGCAATAAAGTCTAGGCTGATGTGGTCTCAAATGGAGATGAAGAAATTCTTGGGAACTGGAGTAAAAGTCACTCTTGCTATTAAAGGGACTGGGAGCATTTTTCCCCTGCCCTAAAGGTCCTGTGGAACATTGAGCTTGAGAGATATTTTTTAGAGTATCTGGCAGAATAAATTTCTAAGTGGCAAAGTATTTAAAAAAAAAAAAAAAGCAGAGTTTAAAAGTTTGAAAAATTTATAGGCTGACAATGCAGTATAAAAAAAGAAAAAATCATTTTCCAGGGAATAATTCAAGCCTGCTGCAGAAATTTGCATAAGTAATGAGAAGCCAAATGTTAATAACCAATACAATAGGGAAAATATCTTCAGGGCATGTCAGAGATCTTCACGGCAGCACCTCCCATCACAGGCCTGAAGCTTAGAAGGGAAAAATAATTTTCTGGGCCAGGCCCAGGGTCTTCCTCCTATGTGCAGCCTAGGGATTTTGTGCTGTCCGTCCCAGCCACTCCAGCCATGGCTGAAAGTGGCCAACATGCAATCAGGCTATGGTTTCAAAGGGTACAAGCCCCAAGCCTTGGCAGCTTCCATGTGGTGTTGGTTCTGTGCTGTGCAGAAGACAAAGATTGAGAAGACAAGCATCTATCCTCTGCCTAGATTTCATAGTATGTATGCAAACGCCTGGCTGTCCATGCGGGGTGTGCTGCAGGAGCGGAGCCCTCATGGAACCTTTACTAGGGCAGTGCCAAAGGAAAATGTGGGTTGGAGACCCCCACAGAGTCTCCACTGGGGAACTGCCTAGTGAAGCTGTGAGAAGAGAGTCACCATCTTCCAGAACCCAGAATGGTAGATCTACCAACATCTTGCACCATGTGCGTGGGAAAGCCACAGATACTCAGTGCCAGCCTGTGAAAGCAGCCAGAAGGGCAGCTGTATCCTGGAAAGCCACAGGGGTGAGGCTGCCCAAGGACATGGAAACCCATTACTTGCATCAGCATGAGCTGGATGTGAGACACAGAGTCAAAGGAGATCATTTAGGAGCTTTAAGATTTGACTGCCCCACTGGATTTCAGACTTGCACGGGGCCTGAAGCCCCTTCATTTGGCCAATTTTTCCCATTTGGAATGGGTGTATTTATGCAATATCTGTACCCCCCATTGTATCTAGGAAGCAACTAACTTGCTTTTGATTTAATAGGCTCATAGGCAGAAGAACTTGCCTTGTCTCAGATGAGAATTTGGACTGCGAACTTTTGAGTTAATGCTGAAATGAGTTAAGACATTGGGGGACTGTTGGGAAGGCATGATTGGTTTTGAAATGTGAGGATATGAGATTTGGGAGGGGCCAAAAGTGGAATGATATGGTTTGTTTCCCTACCCAAATCTCATCTTGAATTTTAGCTCCTGTAATCCCCACACATCTTGATAGGGACCTGGTGGGAGGTAACTGAATCATTGGGGTGTGTTTTTCCTGTGCTGTTCTCATGATAGTAAATAAGTCTATGAGATCTTATCATTTTATAAAGGGCAGTTCCCCTGCACATGCTCCCTTGCCTGCCACCATGTAAGACATGCCTTTGCTCCCCCTTTGCCTTCCAACATGATTGTGAGGCCTCCTCAGGCATGGGGAACTGTGAGTCCATTAAACCTATATTTGTTTGTAAATTACCTAGTCTTGGATATTTCTTCATAGTAGTACGAAAATGGACAAGTACAAACATTGCTGGAAAAAACTGAAGAGGACACCAAAACATGGAAAGGTACTCTATGTTCATGGATAGAAATAATCAATATTGCTAAAATGTTCATACTACTTAAAGAAATCTGTAGATTCAATTCAATCCCTATCAAAGTGCCCAAGACATTCTTCACAGAACTGAAATAAAAACTATTCTAAAATGTATATGGAACCACAAAAGACCAGAAGTACCAAAGCCATCCTAAGCAAAAAGACAAAACTGCAGGAATCACATTACCTGAATTCATGTTATGCTACAGAGCAATAGTAACCAAAACAGCATGGTAGTGGCAGAAAATAGAAAGCCACAGTCATATAGACTAAGGGAATAGAATGAAGAACCCAGAAGCAAATCCATACATCTACAGTGAACTAAATTTTGACACAGATGTCATGAATATACAATGGGGAAAGGACGGTTTCTTTAGTAAATGGTGCTGGGATAACTGGATATCTATATGCAGGAGAATGAAACTAATCCCCTGTCTCTTGCCATATAAAAAAATCAAATCAAAATGTATTGGAGACAAATCTAATACTTCAAACTATGAAACTACCCCAAGAAAATATTGGGGAAAATCTCCAGGACTTTGGTGTGGGCAAATGTTTCCAAAGCAATAGCCACAAGCACAGGCAATCAAAGCAAAAATGTATAACTAGAATCACATCAAGTTTAAAAGCTTCTGTAAAGCAAAGACACAATAAACAAAGTAAAAAGACAACCCACAGAACGGGAGCAAATATTTGCAAACTGCCCGTCTCACAAGGGATTCATAACAAGAATATATAAGGAGTTCAAACAAGTCCTTAGGAAAAAAATACAATAATCCAATTAAAAAGTAAGGAAAAGATCAGAATAGACATTTCTCAAAGTTAAGACATACAAATGGCAAACCATCATACGAAAAGGTGCTCAACATCATTGATCATCAGAGAAATGCAAATCAGATTACAATGAGATATTATCTCACCCCAGTTAAAATGGTTTTTATCCAAAAGATGGGGAATAACAAATGCTGGCAAGGATGTGGAGAAAATGGAATGCTTAAACATTGTTGGTAGAAACGTAAATTAGTACAACCACTATGAAGAACAGCTTGAAGGTTTCTCAAAAAACTAAAAGTAGAACTACCCCATAATCCAACAATTCCACTACTATGTGCATACTCAAAAGAAAGGAAATCAAAAAGATAGCTGCACTTCCATGTTTGTTGCAGTATTGTTCATAACAGGCAAAATTTGGAAGCAACCTAAGAATCCATCAACAGATGAATGGACAAATGAAACGTGGTTCATTTACACAACAGAGTATTATTCAGACATAAGAAAGAATGAGATCCTGTTATCTGCAACAAAATGGATGGAACTGGTGATCATTATGTTAAGTGAAATAATCTAGGCAGAGAATGACAAACGTTGCATGTTCTTACTTATTTGTGGGACTTAAAAAATTAAAACAATTGATCTCATGGAGATAAAAAGTGGAAGGATGGTTACCAGAGGCTGGGAAGCGTAATGCAGGAGGAGGGATGAGTGATGATGGTTAGTGTGTACAAAATATAGTTAGAATGAATACAATTTAGTATTTGATAACACAGTAATAATTTTTCTACATTTTTAAATAACTCAGAGTACAATTGGATTGTTTGTAACAAAAAGAAGGGAAAAATGCTTGAGGTGATTAGTTTCTCATTTACTGGGATGTGATTATTGTATATTGTGTATCTGTATCAAAATATCTCATGTACCCTATAAATATATACAGTTATTATGTACCCACAAAAATTAAACATTTAAAAAATAAATAAATAAGAAAAGGCTTCAGTAATGAGCCCTTTGCTATTCCAATCTTTAGAGATTGGGCACTGAAGAATTTCCTAAAATGAAACTGAGACATTTCCAGTGAGTTAGGTGAAAAACTGAGACCATACAATAGCACCAGGTAACACATGACAATTCTGAAATGAGAAAGAGAATATCATGCTGTGTAATGTTTGTAATACTCCTAAGAACATAAAGGAAAAATGAAAGTAGGTCAAGTCAGAGATTCTTTTCTAACATACCAACCAAACAAAAACACACACAAAAAAAGAAGAAAAAAAAAAGATCTATTGCATTTTTGGGCTTAGAAACCCAATAGGAGTATCTTTTTTTTTTTTTTTCTTTAACTTTATTTTAGGTTCAGGGGTACATGTGTGTGTGTGTGTGTGTGTGTGTGTGTGTGTTATACAGGTAAATTGTGGGTCCTAGAGGTTTGGTGTGCATATTATTTTGTCACCTAGGTGGTAAGTATAATATCCCATAGGTAGTTTTTCAATCCAATAGGAGTATCTTTAAGAGAGAATGCAAGGTTTGAAAAAAATGGAGTCGGGTGGAGGAAATAAATTTCTGTGTTTTGCTATGGATAAAGGAAGAAAGGTAAACATTTGGTTGGATTGGAATGTGGTAGGAACAGATAAGTTTTTAGTTTGAATTCCCTTATACCCTGTTTTATGCTGATATGAAACATGCAATTGAATAGAAGAAATCAATGATGTTTATCTAAAAATAATCAGTATCTGATTTTAACATATCTCACCCCCCAAAATTTATTACCTTTTACAAACACCTCCATTTCCCATTTTAAGCTTTGATATTACCTTACTTAGTTCTCCACACATATTGGACTTTAGTATTTTTTAATATTATTATTTAGTTGTTATTACTTCTGGTATTGGACAATTTGCTCTTGAATTGTTATTATATCTGTTTTCTCAAATATATTGTCTAGTAATTTTCTCAGATATGAATTACATGTGCTAACCTTTATGAGACATGCTTTATCAAACAAAATTTTATTTTGCCCTTGGTGATTTGTTAGTTCATCAGGTTACAAATGTTTGGATTTTAAATAACTTCTTTTCAGAACACTGAGCATATGTTGCTTCATCCATAGCTGTAATGAATTTTAAACCTTTCCAGTTTAAAAATATTATCATCATTCACCTAGATGTTGTGTCTTGATTACTTAGTCCACTTAGTGCTTAGTTGAAACTTTTTTTTTTCATTTTTCCAATTGTGATTTCTTCTACTCTCTTCTTTTTTTTTTTTTTTTTGTTTGTTTTATGTTTTTTTCCTGGTAGCTCCTATTATAAAAATATGTTGGAACTTCTCTACACCCATATCAATGCCCCATATTCCCTGAGCTTTTTTTTCTTACTTTTCATGTGTTGATTTTCACATTACAAGTTATTAATAAGTAGAACTGTCTATTGCAAATGGCAAGAAAATCACTCAAACTTTCTCAATCTAAAAGGGAATTTATGGGCTCATCTAGATGGAAAATTAAGAGTAGTGCTGACTGCAGATTAACCTGATGCAGTTTCAAAATCCCAGGTGTTGGTTCTTACAGTGTCTTATCTCATCTATGTTTTTCTGTGATGCCTTCCTCAGAAAAGATTTATCCTTTTCTCAAGAGGGCAGCAGTAGCAGTTCCCCAGCTCCCACTTCCCTAGACTCAGAGGAACTGAGAGAGGAAAGGTGGATTTTCAAAAGAAAGTAAAGATGTTGTTATCACAAGGAATGGACAGAGGGTAGGAATTCTGCTTTGAAAAATAACAAATAAATAACAACTACAGAATGCACACCATAATTTGAAAGAATTCTTGAGTCTACTAATTTTTGTATTTAGCTCTTCCCATTTTGTTATTTAGCTCTCATCACTACCTCTGACATGGCAGTAGCTAGCCTCTGGTTTAGAGGTCTTCCCCGTATTCCTAAATATGTCAGCCAGTCAGCCAGTTCTGTGTCTCTTGCCCTATGTCTCACACCAACCCCCTCTGCTTGGGAGTTGACAGCTCTACTACCCTGGTTGACATTGCTAACAAAATGTTGATTTGCTTGTCAGATTCTGCAGTGACACTTCACACATTCACCCAAATGCTAACTTAGCTGGCAACTCTAGCAAATCATATTCACTATCTTTTGCATTATTCTGTTTCTGCTCATTTGGAGTTATGGTTTCCTCTTTCATTCAAATCTATGTATCTTTTCATATAAATATAACTTATTTTCTATATCTCTCAGTCTTGGGTTTGGAGTAATATGAAGAGGCTATAATTCCATATGCCAGTCTATCTTCACCTTTTGCTTCTATACACATCACTAAAAGAAACCCCATATTCTATTATCACCCATTCTGGCCACTATTACTCTCCAAAAAATACTGTGGATTTTCTTTTATAAAATGAAACTTCTCTTCTTAAATATTTAGTGGTATGTATGTTACTAATTGTGAAACACTATTTTTCAGGATATCATTCAGTTTATTGCCTCCTCTTACCATGTTTGCTTCTTTACATACACGTGCTTTACTTTGAATATGACTGTCATTTATATTGTAGGCTAAAATTAATTATGTAGGACGTTTGAAATTATAGTAAAGATCAATACATGCTATTGTTAGATTTAAACTGATATGATTATGGGTTTTCAGGAAAGTAGTTTTACAACAAGGAAAATCATTTAGTTAAATAAACATAAATAATTGAATGTTGTATGTTCTAACTTAATTTTGTAAAGTATCTATGTATTAATAGCCATAGATGTCACAAAATAACTGCATATAAATTGTTTTGGGAAAAGGGGAAATGTGTTTGTTCAATTGTTTTATAGCTGGCGTTTTGTATTCTTCCTATGCTTGTTCATCTTTAGAATTCCAGAACAGCTTTCACATCTAATATTGTGCTCCCACAGCAGGTGGGAGTTCAGTTTATTCACAGGCTACATTTGTATGGCTTTTAAAGCTCAGCTGGTATAATTTACAGTGTTCTACAGAATAGTTTATCTCTTTATGTGTATAGTATATGAATAGAAGGTACTTGTGAGGGAGACTTAATAATCATATGAAATTAAAAGCATGAGCAGCTCACAATACCATTGCAAGCAATTATACAATTAACATACACTGACTAATCCACTTTGGCAAATCATCAAAGGCCAATAAATAAATAGTATATTGTGTTATTTTAATGGAGATAGAAAATTTTGCAAAAGTTATTACTGCACTTATGTCCTTGTAGTTACAGTCACAACAACCAAAATATATAATTATGGAAAACCTTTTAGATTAAGGCTATTAGAATCTCAAATAAATTATTGACTTTTATTTACTGAAACTACTAGTTAATTAAGAATAAATACATTTCAAGAAGTAGTTTCTCCAAATCCCATGCGAAAAATAATTGAAGATTTAATGAACTGTAATTTCAATCTGGTGGTTAGATAACAGGAGATTTCAAAGCGTAGCAAAGCCTTGGGTTCATCTTCACGGCTTATGTAGTCATTATAACAGGTGTAAAACCATACCAGGTTTGCTCTCCTGTGAGTGGAATAATCACTGTTACCTGATTTTTGTAGGAGGTAAGCATCTTTGCGATCCATTTTTCACTGGACAAATACATTGTTCTTCTGTAAAAGACATGACAGTTATAAATGGCTCTTAACTGTCTTTTAACATTTTACTATTTTGGCCTTAGGAAATCAAATCTGTCTGTTGATAAAGATAAGATTTTATAGAAATTATTTTGGAGAGCTTAGTAGTAGCAAATTCCCATTTGCTCAACTGAGATCACCGGACTTTTACTTAGTTTGAACAAAGCTGAATAAGCCCAGCAGGGCGCTGGACTAGAATAGCAGTGTGAAAAGTACCTTATTAATGTATCAGACAAATGACTTGGTCTATGATAAAATAAGACACTCACATAAATTTTGCCTTTGTCGTGCCATATATATAGGCAATGTAAAATGTGAACAATCTCATTACACGACTATTGTGATTACATGTCAGGAAACAACTAGTTTGAATATCTTCTTTCGATCTTCTGATTAAATTAACTAGAAGATTTTGGAAAAGACAACTTAAAAGTAGCAGCATAATAACTTAAGATATATACCTTCTAAACAGAAAAGGTAAATGATGAGCAATGGAAGGCAACAAAATCAAGGAACTGAATAAAAACAAAATTTTGTGAAACTTCATGGGGAAAAATACTGAGAAATAGAAAGAAGTACTGGTAAAATAACATGTAAGTATGGACAATAATTCAGTTTGCTTGACAAACATCCTAGAGGAATGGATGAAAATGTCTAAAAATCTAAGTCCTTCTATGTGTTTACACAATTTAATGAAAATATGTCATTCCTAGAGAAAATAGTAGCAGTATATTACTATCAAATATCATTCCATGAATGAAGAGCCAAGGGAAAAGAGAACAACCTGAATGTCTTCAGAATATTTTCAGAACTTTCATGGAAAAGAGATTAAAGACATAATGACCTAAAACCAATTAGTCCCTAACTAAAATGCATCTCTTTATTACAGGTTACTGAAAGACAATTAAAGCTGATTTGACTATGAAATGGAACTCCTTACAGTCTCATTGAAATGTTTGTCAACACTTGAGAGTGAACTCCTCCCAAAAAACCATCTGCTTATAATTTACTTGAATTCCATTACCAGCAATTTGTATCAAATTTGTACAAGTGAGAGGATTTATGTGATTTTCCTAAGATATTGTAACTAATATTTCTTAAAGAAATCATCTTTTAATGATCACATACTTCATTTTTATTGATTATATAGCTGTGCCTTTTTATCTAGAAAATCAGTGTCATAGCACTATGAATTCATATTATAAATTCATGCCATATTATGCAAAATGGTACATTATTTTCACTGCATGGTCCCCAGGTACATTGGAACTTTGTCAGCTGGTCCATTCTGAACCAGGATGGCAATCCCCTTACCCATCTCATACTCTCTTAGCCTTTGTCTGGCATTTCCATATCTGTATTGACTGAGACCTTCACTGATGGCCATTCCTCAAAACTGATCATGAAGAAGGAATATAAACACATTCAGAATATTAGAACTTCATTTAGTTCATTAAAAATGATAAACCATAACTAAATTCAATCCCTTGGAAGCCAGGAGATGCTGTCTACTTATGATGCAGAAGGAAGAAAAAGAAGATATTTGCTTGTCAGGGCTGCCATATAAACATCCTACAGACTAGTGGGCTTAAACAGCATAAGTACTTATTATTCTGTGGCTAGAATTCCAAAATCAAGGTGTTGATAGGGTTGAGAATTCTTCTGAGCACTATGAAAGAAGATTCTGTTTTAGGCCACTGTACTTGACTTGCAGATGACTGTCTTCTCCTTGTGTGAGTGTCTCTTCATTCTGTCTTTCCTCTATGTGTGGCTTTGTGTCTAAATTCCCTTTTTTGATAAAGACATCATATGTACTGGATTAGTGCCCATCCTAATGATCTCATTTTTAACTTGTTTACCTCTGTAAAGACCCTATCTCCAATTAAAGTCACTTTTTGACATACTGAGGGATAAGACATCAACATATGAATTTTGAGTGGAACACAATTCAACCCATAATAGACACCCTGAGCCTACATTGTACACAGGCTTGAGAAGTCCTATGAACTCAGGATAGTATCCTCCAGCATCCTGAATGATGGCAGAGAGTAATTTTGTTTTGTTTTGTTTAAGGAGAGAAAGAACAAATGAGTAGAATAATCAACAGTTAACCTATACGGTATTCCACTGAGTATTTTTTGAGGCTTCTCAAGTTGTTGCTGTTTGTAAGCTGCTACACTTCTGATCTTAGTCCTATCCAAACCTCCTTTATATGTCAGTGGGAAATCACAACAAAAAAGGAACGAGGAAACGAAGCATCTCACACTCTGGCCTCTTGATATCCTACTGTCTTTCATGCAGGGATCAGGGAATAGTTTGCTCCTTTCTTATAGAACTAGAGTTTCACTCTTACAAGAAAAGTGTACATATATTTGTGAGGCATACGTCTTAAAAATCTGACAACAGCATGGCATCTTCTTATGTGTGCATATACTTCTCTCATATTCAGAATTATTAAACACGAAAATATACAAAAGAACAAACAGAGGAACATGTAGAAAATTAAAAATGTGAAGGGAATAATATAATAAGTAAATACCCCGTCTTTCAGGGAGTACCTTTGTCCCATGATTTTGCTATTCTTTGTGAGGATGAGACTATATGATGAGACTGTATGACTTCTAATAATTCCTTTCTTGACTAAATACTATTTTCCCTAATCCTAAATTTGGAAGCTCTTTTGTTTTCTGCATTTGAAGTTGGAGTCTATTATTCTCTATAAACATGTGTATGTGTATATGTGATTGTGTGCAAATGTTGGTATGAAAGGATGTAAAAAATATAACGAAATGTGTTTCAGCATCTGCTATGGACAGATGCCATGCCCTAGAATAAGAGACAAAGAGGTGGTCACTGGCATCTCCAACAGAGAGTTTCTGAGTCTTGATGGTCAAAAAATTTTGAATCTCTTCAATTGCATTTTGCCTGCTGCTTCAAGACATATGAACTGAGTGCTTCTTTCTAGAATCTTAATAAATTAATGACGATATATGTATTATTTGGATCATAATGAACAGTAGAATCCTACTTGCTGTAATATTTGTTAAATATATGTCAAACGCTGGGGAAAACCTGTGTCCAGAATATATCTCCAATCCTCTTTCAGACTTCTGGGGCTGGCATATAGACTTTGAAATGAATGTTCAATCAGCCTATGAAAACTTGTGCTATGTGTTTAAAGAGTTGAACATATTACTCTGAGTTCAAATTTCTTCCAGGAGGGAAAATAATTCAAGAAAATGTCATTTGACCTACCCAAACTTGCAAACCACTTCTCCCCACATCCAATCTTTCCCCAAATCCAATTTTAGCAAGGTCTCTATAATGATGTTTATAAAATGCTAACATCTATCTCCTTAACATCCTTTTAGTCTCAGCATAGTCTTCTGATACAGTCTCAGTTCTTGACATTTAAGATCATTCATGATCTGAGCTCATGCCTTAAAAGCACTGGTCTTGTATTCTACAATGTAGCCATCTCATACAACTAGAAAGATTCTGAATGATTCACTGTTTTTCTTTCCCAAGTATTTTTTTTTTTTAATGTGGATTCTCTTCCTTGACTAAACTGTCCTCACATTATTTTTGTTTACACTCAATTTAAAATGTCCAAAAAGAGAAATAATATATATCCATGAACTTGGGTGAGAACATAAAAGGCTATACATGTATTTTCCATAATTCACTTTAAGATAATTATCACACAACTGTAATATATTTGAAAAGTTTTTTGACATCTGAAACAGTTAATGTTTTACTGTTCCAAATATACAATACAGCCAAGTTTGAATTAAATTAATTTCTACTATGTTTATCAAATTTGCTACAACTACAATAATTTAATTTTTAGTTTTTGGATATTCAGTATAGTCTCATTGGTATTTATTAAACGTTTTGTCTCTGGTGACTGTGTACTGAACATAGTCTTTTAATTATTATTAATTAGAACCATGGATATGAGGAATCAGTGTGTGTTCTACTAAGGCCAAGCTAAACCTTCTTTATATAATCTTAAAAAACAAAAGAAAAGCATATATGAATAAAACATCATAGTTTAAAATGCTTGAGCTTTACTTCACCTCACTCTGAATGAAAATACATTAAATAAAAATTATATTTTTTCATTAGGGTAGACTCAGAAGGTCCCCTCTTAGGTTTTACTTAGCACTTATCTATTACTAAATGTTGTTAAAAATATTTTTAGCTTCCCTAAATAATGAGTAACTTACAGCTTTCATTAATTCACATAGATACTCTGTCCCCTATTTAATCATAGAAGAAAAATACTTTCAAAACAATGATACGCTAAGGCATTGGAAGAAGCAGTAATTTATGTATACATTTTCAAGAACACAGATCCAGTTGTGCTGCTGTATATCTAAAAGTTTTCTGGTCACCATATGTAGTTGGAACTGAACAAATTTCAGAACACTAGTGTATCCCTTATGACAGGATGTATGGTACTAATGCACTGAAATTGTTGTAAGAAACAAGCCCAGGAGAAAAAAGACTGTCATGAATAAAGGTTAGTATTATTCATAAAGAGGTGAGGACTGAACTGTTCTGACAATATTTATGTTTGAAATAATTATATTTAGCATGTCTCCTGATTCTGTTCATGGTTTTACTTTTATTATTTTACAAAGTATCATGGCATTTGACAGATTCATTGGAAATGGTGTTTTCTGTCATTTTTGTAATATATTTGAAATCTAAGTTTGCTAATAAAGATACAAAGAATGAGCAGTCTAAAATAAAATAAAGACACAGAGGAAACTATCAAGTGCTGGTGGGATTCACAATTCAACAATTTAAATGTAAATGTATTTCTAATTATACCTGACGTTAGTCTTAGGCCACCTAGAATGTATTCTGAGTCATTCAGCAAATATGAATGTAGTATCCTCATTTTCCATAGAAAATTTTCATTTTTATTCATGTTATTTTGTGTTTTTGGTGAGTGTCAGTGATACTAATTCTATACCTGAGTCAGTGTTGGGAGAATGTCTGCTCTTGTTTCCATTTGTTGTGGTTAATTTAGTAGAAAATAGCTAACCCCTTATGGTGTGCCATGTATTATACCTATTTATTATTGTCCAATGTTTGAAAAAGTGCACCAGGCAAAAATAATTTAGTAACTGACAAACAGTGCCCAGATTCTCTCTCTGTAATAGTGTCAACTTAATTCACTTTCGTATTTCTCTGTGCAATAAATTTTAGCTTTCCCAAGTAGAGAAATATATACGTGCATATTTTTCCCTTAGACATACAGGACTTCTTAGGACAATACTTTTGCTGGCTACTTTAAAATGCAATTGTTAATTAAAGATCATTTATTCTGTATTCAATTTATACATTAAAAAAGAGAAATGAAAAACAAAAGGTTTTCATCAGCACAGGGCCTTCAGGATGCTTGAAAAGGGTTGAGTGGGACTGACACTTTGATTTTAGGGTCAATATTCCACATTCTGACACTGAGAGAGGAAGCAGGGCCATTCTGTAATGAGGCCCTCAGGGTTTCAAAGGCCCTGTGTTCTATGATGGCAAGTGTGAACTCTCAGGTCCTTCAATACAAGGAGAGATCCTCGGGGTGAATTCAAAATGAAAGTTTTATCTGATAAAAATTCATACAGGAAGTAGAGGTAAAATCCATGAATTTCATAGACAAGCTGGAAGGAAATTTAACTTCTTGCTTTTTTCGCTCATCTAAATTCAGCAAATCAGTTATTATGGGAGAAATGTCTGAGTTTAGGATTCTTCTTATTGGATAGACAAGAAAAAATGGTTGGAGTATGAGAAACAGAAAGATTTGTGGAAGGTGTATATGAAAATTTGATGGCAGGAGATAGCAAGTCATTCGTCACTGTACTCATTTCCTAAGGCTGCTATAAAATACTAATTAATGGGTGGATGCAAACGGCAGAATTTTGCTCTTTCGCAGTTCTGGAAGCTAGAAATCTGACATGAAGGGATGGGCAGGGCCATGCTCCCTCTCTGGTAGCTCTGAGGAAGAATTATTTCCTCTGCTAACTCCTGGTGGTTGCTGGTGATTCCTGGCATCCCTTGGCCTGTAGCTGCATCTGTCCAATTTCTGCTTCTGTCTTCATGTTGTTGTCAGTCCTCTGTGTCTGTGAATTTGAAAATTTTCCTCTCTTAATCAAGTACCAGTCATTGGATTTAGGGCCTACCCTCATCTAATATATCCTAATCTTACCTTGCTTGCCTCTACAAGACCCTGTTTCCAAATAAGGTCACATTCACAGGTACTTGGGGTTAGAACTTGTGTTAGGGCAGCCAATTCAATCCACAAAATTAACTTTCTGACGATTGAATCAGAAAGGTTAACAATTATTTTGGAGAAATCATTTTGGGGGCTAGGAGAGTAGAATGAAGCAATATAAATGCTTCAAAGGGTGCATTTATGAAAATAAGAAAAGTGTTTTTAAAAACCTAGAAGAATATTCAAAAATAATGATGCCTACTTTCATGTTGTAGAAAGAGACCTTCTATTAAAAAACCTAGTCCCAAAGCTATCTCTGCTACTAGCGACACTAGGATGAGACTTACTTTCCTTAGATTCAAAACAGGAAAAATGCAGGATTGTTGCAAAGATTAAGTGAAAAAAAAAATAGTGTAGAAACATTAGCCCCATCTTAGCATGAAGTATGTATGTAAACACCAGTTGAATCTGATTGTGCAAAATAAAAGTGGATTATGTAGTTGTCCAGACTATCGAATCTAATCAGAAAATTTAAACGACTTGCATTGATGAAGGCATCTGCAAATGTGAATTGAAAGTTATTTTGCTGCTTCATGATTTAAATGAGAACTAGAAGGCAATATTTCCCTTAGTATATTGTATTAGCATTCTCTAGAGGGACACAATTACTGGAATATATATATATATACACACACACACATATATATTTATCATATATATATATGAAAACTAAGTTTGCTACAAAGATACAAAGAATGAGCAGTCTAAAATAAAATAAAAAAACATATATATATGTGTGTATGCATATATATATGTGTGTATGCATATATATATGTGTGTATGCATATATATATATATATATATATATATATGTTAAGTATTATTTCACATAATCACAAGGTCCCAAAATAGGCCGTCTGAAAGCTGAGGAGCAAGGAGTGCCAGTCTGAGTTCCAGAACTAAAGAACTTGGAGTCTGATGTTCAAGGGCAGGAAGCATCCAGCGCGGGAGAAAGATATAGACAGGGAGGCTAGGCCAGTCTAAACTTTTCATGTTTTTCTGCCTGCTTTATATTTACTGGAAGCTGATTCGATTGTGCCCATCAGACTAAGGGTGGGTCTGCCTTCCCCAGTTCATTGATTCAAATGTTAATCTCCTTTGGCAACACCCTCACAGACACACCCAGATTTGATACTTTGCATCTTTCAATCCGAACAAGTTGACACTCAGTATTAACCATCAAAAGTCCACCCTTTGTCACCCTGAACCCATACACATCTCCTGAGATCATACATTATCTTCAAATAAAGACAATAATAAGGTCATAATTACACCTAACGTAATAGAGTTATCTTTCGTACAACCAGAAATGCACCAATCCCCAACCCAAATACTATTACATAAAGTTAACAATACTTAAATGTTGATGTGAAGTCAATAAATCTTATGTCACATGATAAAGGAAAAAGGAGAGAAAATGAAGATATTTTCTTCTTACAAGTGTATACATGCACAAACATATTTTTAACAAAAGGAGGAGGAAATACTCATGACAATTACAGTCATTGAGTCTGCAGCTGGTCACGTGGTTGTAGCTGATATTGATGACTACCTTCTGCTACCCATTGTGTATTCCCTTTGCCTTCAGCAAAGCACCTCATCAAAGCACCTGGAGGAGTGACCCAAACCTTCATTCCTGAAGGGTGTGGACCATTTGTAGTCCTGCCTGGATTGGGTTGTTGTAGTTTCCCATTGACCTTAATCACAGGACAGACTCCCTAATGGATCTCCTGTATTCCATGCACATTCTTCTTTAACTCTGTTGTGTAGTAGTAGACTGATTTCATCCTGATAGTCCAGGTCAATCACCCCAGCCAACACTGTACCTCCTTTCTTAGCCCATTGACTTAAAGACAGGAGGAGCCCAAAGTGTCCAGGTGGCAATCTTAACTTCCAGTTTAATGGAATTGTTGTTGTGTCTCCTGGTGGCAGAGTTTCTCCCTGTGGAACTAAGACCTCTAGGCCAGCAGAATGTAATGTCACAGGAACAGGAAGCAAAAATTTTGCTAGTGGATCACTAAGGGTGATGGTGAGTGGTGCCACTTCCACTTCCACCTTTTGATTCCTGGACCTGTGAATCCCAGCTATGGAAGAAACAGTATCATATATTGGACACTGATTCAAAACATTCATGGCCTTCTGGAGAACTTTGTCCCAGCCCTACAAAGTTTTGTCACCTAGTTGGTGTTGTAATTGTGACTTCAAAAGGCCATTCCACCATTCCATCAATCCAGCTACTTCAGGATCATAGGGTAAGACCAGTGAATTCCATGAGCATGAGCCCACTGCCACACTTCTTTTTGTTTGTTTTTGAGATGGAGTTTCACTTTTGTCACCCAGGCTGGAGTGCAATGGCACCGTCTTGGCTCACTGCAACCTCTGCCTCCCAGGTTCTGCCTCAGCCTCCCGAGTAGCTGGGATTACAGGTGCGCATCACCATAAAATATAAAAAACAAAATTTTTGTACTTTTCATATAGACGGGGTTTTACCATGATGGCTAAGCTGCTCTCGGACTCCTGACCTCAGGTTATCCGCCCACCTCGGCCTCCCAAAGTGCTGCTATTACAGGCATGAGCCACTGCAGCTGGCCCACTGTCACACGTCTTTAGCCATAAAGAGCAGTCTAAAAATAAAGTCACAAATATGTGTGTGTATGTGTGTGTGTATGTGAGTTTATTAAGTATTAACTCACATAATCACAAGATCCCAAAGGCAATGCTGTGTGGAATATCAAGATGGTGGGTAAGGCATTTTGTGAGTCTATGGATGGTAGTCTTGGCAGAAGCCTTGTGTGCAGGATAGGCAAACCCATATCCGGAGTAAGTGTCTGTTCCAGAGAGGACAAACCTCTGCCCTTTCCATAATGGAAGAGGTCCAATATAATCAATCTGCGACCAGGTAGCTGGCTGATCACCCTGAGGGATGGTGTCATAATAAGGGCTCAGTGTTGATCTCTGCTGTTAGCAAATTGGGCACTCAGCAGTGACCGCAGCCATGGTGAGTGGAAGTCCATGTTGCTGAGCACATGTATAACCTCCATCCCTGCCAACATGGCCACTTTGTTTATGGGCCCATTGGGTGATGACAGGGGTGGCTGGGGAAAGAGCCTGCGTGGTGTCCACAGAACGGGTCATCCTTTCCACTTGATTATTAAAATCCTCCTCTGCTGCAGTCACTCATTAGTGGGAACTCACATGGGATACAAATATCTTCACAGTTTTGACCACTCAGAGAGGTCCATCGCATACCTTTTCACCAAATTTCTTGGTCACCAATTTTCCAATCATGCTTCTTCCAAGTCCCTGACCATCCAGCCAAACCACTGGCTACAGCCCATCAATCAGTATACAATCACACATTTGGCCATTTCTCCTTCCACGCACAGTGCACAACCAGATGCACTATTCGAAGTTCTGCCCACTGGGAAGATTTCCCTTCACTGCTGTGCTTCAGGGATGTCCCAGAAAGGGACTGTAGTGCTGTAGCTCTCCACTTTCAGGTGGCGCCTGTATATCATGTAGAACCATTTGTGAATCAGGCCCTAGCCTTCTCTTCCTCTGTCAACTGATAATAGGGAACTCCCCATGAGGTCATTGGTGCAGATTGTGGGAGAGAAGGCAGTGTGGCAGGGGTGGAAAGCATGGGCATTTGAGCCACTTCTCCATGTAAGTTACTTGTGCCTTCAGGACCTGTTTGAGCCCGGTCATGTATATACCACTTCCATTTGATGATAGAATGCTGCTGTGTAGAACCCATTTAATGGTTAGATGGGTCAGGAAGCATCCAGTCCATGATGGGCAGTTCAGGTCACATGGTGACTTGATGACCTATAGTCAAATGTTTAGCTTCCATTAAAGCCCAGTAACAGGCTAAGAGCTGTTTCTCAAAAGGAGAGTAGTTATCTGCAGAAGATGGCAAGGCCTTGTTCCAAAATCCTAGAGGCCTCTGGTGTAATTCACCTATGGGGACCTGTCAAAGGCTCCAAACAGCATATTCCTATCTGTCACTGACACCTCAAGCACCATTTGATCTGCTGGATCTTATGGTCCAAGTGGCAAAGTAGCTTGCACAGCAGCTGGGACTTGCTGAAGAACCTTCTCCTATTCTGGACTCCATACAAAACTGGCAGCCTTTTGGGTCACTCAATAATCAGCCAGAGTAACATATCCAAATAAGGAATGTATTGCCTCCAAAATCCAAATAAGCCCATCAGGCATCATGCCTCTTCCTTGGTTGTCAGAGGGGCCAAATGCCACAACTTATTCTTCACTTTAGAAGGAGTATCTCAACAGGCCCCACACCACTGAACCCCTAGATATTTTACTGAGGTAGAAGGTCCCTGAATTTTAGTCAGATTTATGTCCCATCCTTTGGAAGCAAATGTCTCACCAGTAAGTCTAGTGTGCTTGCTACTTCTTCCTCACTGGATCAAATAAGCATAATGTCATTAATGTAATGGAGTAGTGTAATATCTTGCAGAAGTAAAAAGCTATCAAGGTCTCTCCAAATAAGATTATCACACAAAGCCAGAGAGTTGATATATTCCTGAGTTAGGTCAATAAAGGTACATATTACTGGCCTTGCCAGCTAAAGGCTAATTGCTTCTGGTGGGTCTTGTAAACAGGAATGGAAAAAAAAAGCATTTGCCAAGTCAATGGCTGCATATCAGGTACCAGGAGATGTGTTAATTTGCTCAAGTAATGAAACCACATCTAATACAACAGCTGCAATTGAAGTCACCATTTGGTTAAGCTCATGATAATCCACTGTGATTCTAAGATCCATCTGTCTTCTGCACAGCCCACATGGGAGGGTTGAGTGGGGATGTTGTGGGAGTCACCAGCCCCACGTTTTTCAAGTCCATGATGGTGGACTAATCACTCCCCTTCAGGGATGTGATATTGGTTTTTATTTACTATTTTTCTAGGTAGAGGTGGCTCTAATGGCTTCCATTTGGCCTTTCACACCATAATAGCCCTCACCCTAACAGTCAGGGAGCCATTGTGGGGGTTCTTCCAGTTGCTAAGTATGTCTATGCCAATTAAGCATTCAGGCATTAGGGAAATGACCACAGGATGAGTCCAGGGACCCACTGGACCCACTGTAAGTCAGAATTGAGCTAAAACTCCATTAATTACCTGTCCTCCATAAACCCCCACTTTAACTGGATGACTACAGTGATGTTTTGGGTGCCCTGGAATCAACATCGGCTCAGAGCCAGTGTCTATATTCCAGAAATGTCTGATCATTTCCCTTTGCCCAGTGCACAGTTACCCTGGTAAAAGGCCAGAGGTCTCTTTGGGGGAGGATGGGAGAAAGTCACTGCATAAATTGTTGGTAATGTAGTGGGGTCCTTCCTCAATGGGACCCAGTCTCTCCTTCATTCAAGGGGTTCTGGCTCTGTAATCTGGCTCAAGTTTGGAAATTGATTGAGGGGCCGTGATTCTCTGTTTTTATAATTCAAATTAGTTTTTTGTTCATTCAATCTAGTAGTTTTCTGCCTGTATAAATTAAGTAGAAATGCAGTAGGCTTCCTGTCAATTTCATTTCTAGTAACACCATGATTCATTAGCCAGTGCCAGAGTTCTACATGAGTCAGACTATTCTAATTGCCTCTTTGCCTCTGCTGTCCATTACGGTAGCTACGCTCACCTTGCCTTTGATGATTGAGTGCCACTACTTGGCCTTACTTGCCACCTCAGGATCCAATTATTCCCACTGTATTTTAATTTTGCAGTGGAATGACTAGGGTTCCCATTGTTAGATCCAACATATAGAGAAGAGCAATTACAGAGCTCTTCAAAGATGGAGGTGCTGCCCTCACAAAACTATTTCACAAGGCATTGGTCAAAGGTATATGTTCTGGACCCTCCGAGCTGGGATAAGTAGGTATAAAGTGACTAATCTGCTCCACCATCCCAATCTCCCTAAGCCTTTGGATCCCTTCCTCTACATTAAACCAAAGGAGGCATTTCCAGCTCACTTGCAGCGGGCCATCTTTTAATCCATATTTCAGCTAACCAAGCAAATAAACTATTAGAACCTTTTGTTTTTTTAACTCCCTGAGCTGCAACATTAAACGCAGAATCCCTACTTAGTGGGCCCACATCAATACATTCAACCTGATTCAACTCTATGTTCCTTTCACCATTATCCAACTCCCTTAATATCCTGCTATTAATTCTCATGCCTGTTCTCCAGATTTCTATTTATATAAACTAGAAAACTCAAGCAGTTATTTTTGAGTATAGCACATCTCCTCATGGGTCACACCCTCAACCTCATCTCTAGGGGTCCGCCGAGACTTTAGTCTAGTTACAGATCTAGAAGCAAACAGAGGTGTCGGGGGTGGCTCCTGAGGAGAATCAACATTACCTTGCCTGGCAACTGCCTCAGGGGAGGCCATCACTGTTGCCTCAGGCAGCACAGGTTTTATCTCCTCAGACAAAGGTGGAAAGCATGGGTCAGGTAGGGGATATTGCCACTACTGGGGATGGAGAATCTGTTTCTTCTGGAAAAAAGGTTCATTAGAGTTTACAAACTCAGTGTCCCCAGCTTCATCAGCATCCTCCCATACATCCCCATTCCAAGTTTCAGGGTCCCATTATTTTCCAATCAATGCCCTTACTTTAGCAGTAGACACCTGGCAAGGCTGTGCATGCAACTTTCACTGCAGGTCAGCCACTTGCATGATAAGAGCTTGTGTCTGTTTTTCCACAATTTCAGTTCTTTCTCTACAGGAGATTAGACTCTCACCTAGGGTAATCTTAGGAGATTTGAGGCTCAGTATCTGCTTCTTAAGCAAAGAGACAGAATCCCTGAGTTCATCATTTTATTTTATCACGTTGTCCACTGAACTTAGGCACAACCAACCAGCTTCATTATGTTCCTTGATTCTCCACATATGGTCATAGTTATTATGTATAGAGTCACTAAACTCCATGTCTTTTACAAGCGATGAATCAGGAGTGTCAAATGCATTTATTTTGCATAACTATCTAAACAGATCATGCCAAGGATTATCAGTGTTCTCCATACTATTAAAACGAAAGTCCTTAGCATTTTTGGGTCTAAGCAGCCAACTCCAGAAACTCCCAAACCAATGAAAGAACTTCATCCTTAATATCCTGTTCCTCTAGAACCACTCCTGGTATCAAAATCTATATTAGTCAAGGCTCTCTAGAGGGACATAATTAATGGAATATATATGTATATATATATATATATACACACACACACATATATATATAAAGATATATATATACACACCCACATATATATAAAGATATATATACACACACATACACATATATATATTATACATAAAGGTAAGTTTATTAAGTATCAACTCATATGATCACAGGGTCCCACAATAGGCCATCTGCAGGCTGAGGATCAAGGAGAGCCAGTCTGAGTTTCAAAACTGAAGAACTTGGAGTTCGATATTTGAGGACAGGAAGAACCCAGCATGGGAGAATGATGTAGGTTGGGAGGCTAGGCCAGGATAACTTTTTCACAGTTTTCTGCCTGCTTTATATTCTCTGGAAGCTCACTAGATGGTGCCTACCAGATTACATATGGGTCTGCCTTCCCCAATCCACTGGCTCATATGTTAATCCCTTTTGGCAACACCCTCACAGACACACCCAGATTAATACTTTGCATCCTTCAATCCAATCAAGTTGACACTCAGTTTTAACCATCATGCATATATATTTAACATCAGACTCTGTTAAGTGGTTTATGAAAGATGAATAAGATCAATATTATAAATGCACGTAACTACTTATTTCAAATGTTTTAAGTGTGTTCTCTCCTTCAAAATACCCAGCCTTTTCTTCACTTCTTTTCTTTTGTCCTCATACAATCTGATGCAAGAAACATATTAATATTATATTTTATAAAAATGTATATAGAAAACAAATTTTTGTGTAACAGAAAAGAAGACTATTTCTGAAAGTAAGAAACAGAGAAGAGATAAACTGGGAGTAAATGTAATTGATTTGCAACAAAAAGGTGTTTGTGAATAGGGCAAATGGACAGTGAAGAGTATGACATTCCTCTGTGGACATTTTGCCTTCTGAATTACGTTAAAATTTTCCATATTTAGGAAGGAAAATTAAATACACAGAATGGAAAAAACTAAAACTGAATAGTAACATAACACAATAAATGATGTAGGCTGGGAGGCTAGGCCAGGCTAACCTTTTCACATTTTATATACCCTTATATAAAATTGATAATTGTATCAAAGTAGAAAAAAAAATCTCTGAATACAATATTCTGGAGAGTCTTAGCTGGATATAGTCTAAGAATCAGAGAAACTCTGAAAACATCTTAAAGTTAGTTACCAAGTTTGTCACTGTTAGTAGAATTGGAGTAATGATTACAAAACTATTTTTGTGTATATTATCAATGAGCAAATAGGTTAGAAGATTTTTTTAATCAGAGCTCTTACTGTGGAAATTTAACATTATCATATATGTAGATTCCCTGTCAAAAGTGTTTAATCTGAATATTCATCAGTAAACAATCATATAGCCCTAATTTAGATTCACTCTGCAAAACACCCAGTCATGACACTCCAAATATATCAGTGTTATGAAAGACAAAATAAAAATTGAGGGGACTTTCTGGAATACAGGTGAACAGAGTCATGATAAATAAACACAAAACATGACTTTGAATTCTGGATTAATTTCCAGAAATTTGATTCTGATCTATATATAAGTACTAATAGTGATAATGTTAAATTCCCAGAGGTTACAATTGTATTATGGTTATGAAGGAACCTGTCCTTGTTCTTTAGAGATGCACACTAAGCATTCAGAAGTGATAAGTAATGATATCTGCAACTAGCTCTTATGTTTCAGTGTGATTGTGTATGTGTGTCTGTGATGGAGGAAGAAGGAGAAAAGGAGATAGAGGAAAGGGAGGTGGGAGAGAGACAGAGAGAGAGAGAGAGAGAACAATAATTGGTGAATATAAGTGAAGGGAAGTTAGGATAATATTATTCTCTTTGCATGTATATTCAGAACCAGTTTTATTCTAGCTTCATTATTTCTAGGAGAATCTATGATAAAAAAGAATCCTAGGTAATTAGTAGTAGATGTAGTTTACATGAAGAAATTTGAAATGCTCCTTGGACATTGTAATGTAAATGCTACAGAAAAATTATGAAAAAAAATTGAAATCTTCAAAGTACAGAGGCATCTCATCTTTTGTAATTAGAATTTAACTGAAAAGAAAATGATTCCTCTGAAACGATGTCACAGAATAAATGAACAACTGAAACACCATCTGGGAAATAGGTTAGGTTAAGAGAAATTAAATGTCTTGATTTACCCAGAAAATTACATACAATCATAGTTTTACTATAAAAGGGGAAACATAAAGAAGAATCTGGAATTGTGCATTTCCAAGATTATAAATATTTGTGTCTCTAAATTGTTATGAAGGAGACACAAAAATATACTGACAGGAGAAAATCCCCACTCTTTCAGGGAGGTTGAATTAGTCAATTAAATATATTT
This sequence comes from Rhinopithecus roxellana, assembly GCF_007565055.1. Lineage (NCBI taxonomy): Eukaryota > Metazoa > Chordata > Mammalia > Primates > Cercopithecidae > Rhinopithecus > Rhinopithecus roxellana. Next base: position 29,170,863 of record NC_044554.1, on the reverse strand, counting down.
GTTTTTTCTCTTATTTATATGAATCTCAAATTCATTTTCCATGCATTTCATAATCATTCACTACTCAAGCCAGACCCCAAAATAAACATAAAAGCAGTATCTGATATAGCAGAATGCTTATTTTGTAGCACATCGACATTAATAGCTACAATAATCAAATGTTGAAACAAAATTTTGAAAATAGGTGGAAATGGCAAACAAGGGATATCGATTTGAGTTAGTGGTAGGACAGTTGCTTCTGTTCAGCTGCAACTGAGAATATTTCATAGTTTGTGGATGGACTCTAACAAATCTGGTAGACACGAGGGTCTTTAGGAACATGGCTATGCTGGCCCTTTAGAGAAATGGACTTAAACCTATGATTCGAGCCCATTCTCCTGGATAGAACAAGGCTTCTGAGTTGTGACTGGGGGAGCATGACAAAGCCTCTCTAACACATTAACACTAACAGAATAAATAAAATCTGTTCTGAGTGAAGGGTTGAAAAGGTCTTTGTAGAATTTCATAGCATTTTAGGAGTGTGAAATTGATGTCACCCTTTGTATATTCTTTATTTCACTTTCATTAATTGAATGCATTGGTCTAATTCAAATGATTGTGTTTCTCATGTTTCAACCTAAACTATTTATGTGAGTGAACAGAATATACATTATACAAAACTGCATTATACAATTCCATCAAGCAGACATTTTCTATGAACATGAAAGTAAATGACAACACCTAAAAATGGACTATGTTTTATCTACATTTCCTTTTATATCCTTTTTTCCTATAATGGATTAATGAATGTTCACCACACACTGAATATTCAGTTGTTGAACATCCAGGTTTACTTGGGACTTCACAGTTTATGACTGCTTCCCAGTGCTCCATTCAATTAACATTCCTTTTCACTCTCAAAATTTTCTAATTTAGAGAATGATTTATATAACCACTCTACTAATATGCTCACATAGTCACTGTTCCCACTGGTTCAGCTATTAGTAAGAATAAACCATTTTATGCCAAACTGATTATATATTTATTCTAGTTACACTTACTGCAATCACATACTTCAGTGAAAGCATGTATAAACTGGTCCATATGAATAAAGAAGGAAAGAGTATTTATTCTAATGAAAATAGGATTGAATAATTCATAAGACCTAATAATAATTTGCTAATAATTCTATCCAAGTAAGTATGAGTATGAAACTCTGAAATATATTTTAAATTTTGAAAATAAATACTTATTTCTATATCAGATGGTGATTTCTATATTTTTACATTTTATGTTTAAAAATATTTAAGGTGTGGGTATTTATTATTCACTGCTGAAAAATACTTTTTAATTTAACTGGCCAATTTTCAATAACTACATAATCAAAGGTCTATTTTATTTAAAATTGCTTACATTATTAGCATAGTTTAAAAATTATTAAATATCATTCTGCTTTAAATTAAATCAAATAGCAAGATATGCTTGGCCCCTTTTCACTCTTTCAAATATTTTTCTTTGGTAGTAATGCAATCTTTCTTCCTTTTCCTCTTTTTTCTCTTCTGTCAAAAATAAATTTTAACACCTTGCTTTCTTGTAAGTCTATAAGTAGTGGAACCTCCTAGGCTTGTTGCATTTCCTCTGCTAAGGTTTTATTTGGGAGTCTTTTGATGCCATGGCATTTTTATTTTGCTCGAATATACTCAGCTCTCGCTTGCTATCCAGTCTCAATTTCTCAGCACTGAAGAAAAATTGGCTTCTACTTCCACACATCTTGGCTTACAGAGGAAGAGAAAAATATTGCCAGCCACATTGCATTTGCTCCTCCTGTCATTTTCCAATAACTCTTCTTCTCAAAGAGAAAAGAATTCTGCCCCGATTACATATATGAAATTACAGAATATTTAGTTTATTTTTGAAATGCTGCCTATCACTGACATATTTCTGATGCAAGTTATTTGTAGTAAATTAAAAATATCAAGCTTTATTTCTCTGTAGAAATTGTAAAACATCTTAGAGAGCAAAATTTGTGTTTCCAACAAAGTGAATGAGTGCTTTCTCCTCAGTTGTGCAACACTGTGAAATGGCAGCAAAAAATCAAATAAATAAGAAAAGTTATCCACAATTGTACTATGAATCATCAGGATTGTACTCAGTTGCAAGTAACTGGAAAAACTAACCTTCATGGCTTAAATAAATTGGATTTTATGGTCTCACTCCCAAGAGCTATGAAAGATGCAGCTTCTGATCAGCCATTAATGATGCTCTCGCAGAGCGAGGCTTTTCTGTTTTGTATGTTATTTGATGACTGTGTGTGACCTCATCATCATACAATGTCTTTGTAGGTCCATTTGTCATATACTATTTTAAAAAACAGACTTTATATTTTAAAGTTGTTTTAAGCTCATATAAAAATTGAGCAGAAGGTACAGAAATTTCCCATATACCCCTCACCACTACATGTGCATAGCCTCCCTCATTATTGATAATCCCCACAAGAGTAGTACATTTGTTAAAATAGATAACATACATCAACATATCATTATTGCCCAAAGTTCACAGTTTACATTAGCGTTCACTCTCAGTATTGTACAGTCTATGGCTTTGGACAAATGTATAATGGCAGGTATCCAGCATCACAGTTTCAAACAGAACATTTCTACCACCTTTAAAGTCCTCCGTGCACTACTTATTTGATCCTTCCTCCCGCTAACCCTGGTCAAACACTGAGCTTTTTACTCTTTCCATAGCTTCCTGTTTCCAGAATGTCATATAGTTAAAATCATTGGGGTTAATGTAGTTAACATCATATAATTAAAAGCATATCTATTTGATACCTCTTTTTATATTGGCTTCTTTCACTTAGTGATATGCATTTAAATTTCCTTCATGTCTTTTTATGGCTTTGATATGGTTTGGCTGTGTCCCCGCTCAAGTCTCATCTTGAGTTGTAGTTCTCATAATTTGGGAAACGGTGAGAGATAATTGAATCATGGGGACACAATTTCCCCCATGCTATTCTTATGATACTAAGTTCTCATGAGATCTGATGGTTTCATTAGTGTCTTCCCCCTTTGCTTGGCTCTCATTCCTCTCCTTCTTGCCACCATGTGAGGAAGGATGTTTTCTCTTCACCTTCTGATATGATTCTAAGTTTCCTGAGGCCTCTCTGGCCATGCTGAACTCTGAGTTAATTAAACCTCATTCCTTTATAAATTAGCCCATCTAGGGAATGTCATTATTAGCAGCATGAGATAGCTCATATCTTTTTAGTGTTGAATAATATTCTATAGTCTGGATATACCATGATTTATTGATTTACTTACCTATTGGTGGTTTCCAGGTTACTGCAATGATGTCTAAAAGTGCTATAATTGTAAACATCCTTGTACAGATTTTTGTGTGGACAGAAGTTTTCAACTGAAACATCAAGGAACACCATTGTTGGATCATGTAGTAAGAGAATGTTTAGTTTTGTGAGAAACTGTCAAACTGTTTTCCAAAGTAGCTGTACCATTTTGCATTCCAACAAGCACTGAATGAGAGTTCATGTTGCTCCATATCCTCACCAGTAATCAGTGTTGCCAATGTTCTAGATTTTGGTCATTCTCATATATGTGTAGTGGTATCTTGTTGGTGTTTTAAGTAGTATCACTATTATGTATCCCTGATGCCATATAACATGGTTGTCATCTGTGTATCTTCTTTGGCGATGTGTCTGTTAATGTCCTTGACACATTTTTAATTGAGTTGTTTGTTTTCTTATTGCCAAGTTTTAAGGGTTCTTTGTATATTTTGAATATAATTCCTTTATCAGATGATTGCTTTGCAAGTATTTTTTCTCATTCTGTGGCTTGTCTTTTAATTCCTTTAAACAGCATCTTTTGCACAACAGAAACCTTTAATTTTAATGTATATTATTTTTAGTGTAAACATTTAAAACTCTTATCAATTCTTTATTTTCTGTATTATATCTTTTGTCTTTGATATCGTATCTACAAAGTTATTTCCAAACCTGATATTGTTTGGTTGTGTCCCCACCCAAATCTCATCTTGAATTGTAACTCCCACAATTCCCACGTGTCAGGGGAGGCATCCAGTGGGAGGTAGATGAATCATGGGGGTGGGTCTTTCTCGTGCTATTCTTGCAATGGTGAGTGGATCTCATGAGATCTGATGGTTTTAAAATGTGGATTTCCCTAGCACAAACTCTGCCTCTCTTTGCCTGGGTCCATCCATGTAAGATGTGACTTGCCCCTCTTCTGCCATGGTTGTGAGGCCTCCCCAGCCATGTGGAACTGTAAGTCCAATAAACCTCTTTCTTTTGTAAATTGCCCAGTCTTGGGTATGTCTTTATCAGCAGCATGAAAATGGACTAATACGAAACCCAAGGCCATCTAGTTTTTATCCTATATGATTTTCTAGTTGTTTTATAGTTTTATGTTTTATATTTAAGCTTATAATTCATCTTGAATTGATTTTTGTGAAAAGTGTAAGGCTTGTGTTTAGACTCTTTTTGTTTTTGCATGTGGATGTTCAGCTGTCCCAGTACCATTTGCTGAAACAGCTATCTTTGGTCTGTTGTATTGCCTTTGCTGCTTTGTCAAAGGTCAGTTGACTATATTTATGTAGATCTACTTCCAGGCTGCCTATTCCATTTGATTGATCTATTTGTTTATTCTTGCATGACAACCACACTATCCTGATTACTGTAGCTATATAGTAAGTGTTCATGTCAGAAAGTGTCAGTCCTCCAACTGTGTCATTTTTCAATATCACATTGACTATCTTGTCTTTTGTCTATCTGTATAAACTTTAGAATTAGTCCATTAATATCTACAAAATGATTACCTGAGGTTTTTATTTGGCCTGAATCTATAGATCAATTTAGGAAAAACTGGTATCTACACACCATGTCCCATTTTAAGGCAACAAAAAAGAGCAGGGGCAGTCATTTACATCTGTATATTTATTTTGAAAAACAACTTTACTCTGAACTTATTGAAAAGTATTTTCACTCATATTCCATTGCTCAGAATTGTGCCATATTTCTACTCCTATAAGCAAAAGGGAAGCTGAGAAATTGTGTATTTAACTTTCCAGCTCCCAGGTAGAAAATAAAAAGAGAAGTGTTATATTAGTATTGGATGAGCCAATCTGCTGCACAAGGTCTTAATATACTTATATACAGGAAATATTAAAATAATTTTTCCCAACAAAGTATTTTCTATCTCAGTGATACTCCTTAAAAGCCTTCATAAGACTTCTTTAATAGAACCAGAAAGAATTCACAGTGCCTGTGAATGGAAGTGCAGGAAGTAAATGTTTGCATTATTCTTGATGTTTTAATTATCAATGCTATGGAATTGGCGCATACTAGCCACTGAATGCCATTTGATAGTTGAAGGAATAAATAACCTCCTAAAAAGTTCTAACAGGATGTAACTGTCAGAGTTTACAGATGTTGTTAAAGAGAAATGTCTTTCTTAAATATTGAGTCAGCTACTTACTAATTTAAGAAAGATTTTCAGTAGCTAATGTGCAACATTTATTTTGATTGTTGCTGTGAAAAAGGAAAATAAATATATGAATCTCATGTCAGTGCCAAAGACAAGGATTTTTCAATGGAATTTAAAAATACATATATAGTATACTTAGTTAAAATTATTAAACAGTCACACACACACAAAAAAAGGACACCAAGTCAGTGTTATTAAAGACAGAAAAAATGAGGACATTGGATTTTAAAAGGAGACATTATTCATGATATAGGGGATCAGGAAAAAAACTTACCGAAATGATGACCCCAGATCATTTCAAAGCAGTTAATAGAAATGTACATCCCTTCCTCTGTGATCAAGAAACATTGGCAACTCTATTAATTCTTGCCAGTAGATACAGTCATTGTGATTTTATTTGCTGTTAAGTTCCAAAGACATGAGGAGGCTAAAGGAATCAAAATTTATGGTGTGAGATTGTGAACAGCAAGGATGTGTATGTTCACTTAAATGAATTGCCTCTCAAAAGAATTTACATTGCTAACAGTTTTAACAATGAAAGAATAAACATAACGTATGGCCATAAAGATTAAAAGCCATATGTAATAATAATGGATTGCTAATTAGAACAAGGAAGATAAGAGGTGAGATTTAGTATTTGGTACAGCAATATTGAAACTAGGAGCTGTAACAGGAGAACATTTTCCCTAGCCTCAGCAGGAGCACTCACAATAGACTGAGGCAGAATGAGCAGTTGAACCATGTCTGTGTGAAAATAAATGCAACCAGAAGCAAATAACTATTTAAATGAGTGAGGTTTCAGATTTTGTAATATAGAAAATTTTCCGTTTGTTTCATGAAAACTATTGTTTATAATTATTGTAATTCTAAAATATTACATGTGCATCAAATTTGTGTGAATCAAATTTTTCCTCCTCTGATTTGTATAATCTCTTTCAGCTCTGAAATCAATGATTCTATAGTATTCCTGTGCTTTCTAATGTGTTTTATCTTTATTGCACATTCTACGTAAGTCTAATTTCCACCAACCTTCTGTCTTTCCCTTTTATTAATTCACCAAATATTTATTTAGTACCAATTTTTGGCCAGCTATGGTTCTAAACATTGACTTTGTGGTTTGGTTTTGTTTTTGCTATTTTGCCTATTTTATTTAAAATTATTGAATATTTAGTATGAGATTATAAAAGCACACACAAAAGATAGTGAAAATCATCAGTGATTAATATTGAAATGGAGAGGATGCACAGAGGATTTCAGGTTGAAAAGATGTCAGAATAATGGGATGGAATTTATGAGATGGAGAGACTAAAGATCCTCCTCAGTATGAGGAGGTCTATCTTAGAATATAAATCTAGTTTAATTTTGTATTTTCCTACTCCTTTTTTTCTCACTTGTACTCCAGTGTTGTGGGAAGTCAGGGACCCTGAACAGAGGGACCAGCTGAAGCCATGGCAGAAGAACATAAATTGTGAAGATTTCATGGACATTTATTAGTTCCCCAAATTAATACTTTTATAATTTCTTACACCTGTCTTTACTGCAATCTCTGAACATAAATTATGAAGATTTCATGGACATTTATCACTTCCCCAATCAATACTCTTATGATTTCCTATGCCTGTCTTTACTTTAATCTCTTAATCCCAACATCTTCAGAAGATGAGGATGTATGTCACTTCAGGACCCTGTGATGACTGCATTAACTGCACAAATTGTTTGTAGAGCATGTGTTTTTAAACAATATGAAATGTGGGCATCTTGAAAAAAGAACAGGATAACAGCAATGTTCAGGGAACAAGGGAGATAACCTTAAAGTCTGGCTGCCTGTGGGCTGGACAGGACAGAGCCATATTCCTTTTATTACCGAAAACAGGTAAGAGAAGTATCACTGAATTCTTTCCCCAGCAAGGAATATTAACAATTAACAGCCCTGGAAAAAGAATGCATTCCCAGGGGAGGCCTCTGAAATGTCCGCCCTGGGAGGGTCTGCCTTTAAGCAGATGTAGATAGGGATGAAACACACCTTAGTCTCCTGCAGCACCCACAGGCTTGCTAGGACTAGGAAATTCCAGCCTGGCAAATTCTAGTCAGACTGGTTCTCTGCTCTTGAACCCTGTTAAAATGTTTATCAAAGATAATGCATACACAGTGGGACATGGAAGTTCATTAGTGATTCTAGTTTCACCTTGTCCCTGTGATCTCACCCTGACCTCCTGCCTTGTGATCTTTTGTTGCCCTTAAAGTATGTGATTTCTGTGACCCGCAACCTATTCGTACACTCCCTCCCATTTTGAAAATCACTAATAAAAACTTGCTCTTTTTGCGACTTGGGGGGCATCACGGAACCTGCTGACATGTGATGTCTCCCCCGTATACCCAGCTTTAAATTTTCTCTCTTTTGTACTCTTTCCCTTTATTTCTCAGACCGGTCGACACTTACGGAAAATAGAAAAAGACTCACGTTGAATTATTGGGGGCGGGTTCCCCCGATGCCCCAAGAATTTGTTCTATGGTCTAGGCCATAGCACAGAAGGAAAAATAATTAATCATAGAAGTATTTCTTCTTCAAAATAAATAATATGTTGTTCCAGACTATAAGAGATTTTCAGCTAATAGAGTAAAAAAAATGTAGTATACAAAAGAATATGGAATCTAATAGGAGTGAAACTGATTGAGAAGAGACAGTTGATCTAAATAAAAAGTACTGCTGCTCAGAGTGACATATAATCACAATTTCTGCAACTGTATGTGTTCAATTGTCTTCTTAAAAGGACAATAAATGTATAAAATAAAAGTTGATGCTTTTTAGGAAGATTTTTGACACCTGGTTTCGATGAACAAATGGTATCAGTTATGACCTTGTAGAACGGTAAATAACAGTAAGTACAATTATATATCCATCACTGGTTATTTATTTATTTGAATTTGGTATTAAAGTTTACATTAAACATAACTTCCTCACATTTGAAGTGATTGTTGCAAAAAGGCATTATCGCAAAATAAGTGTTTCCGAAAAATAAGATAAATAAACAGTAGATTTACTCTCCCAAAAACTTTACATAATCAGGTTTGCAAGAACCTTCAGATAATTCTCAATTGTCCTAAATCTTAGAGAATTTACTTCCTGCACATATTTCCTAAAATTAACTAACCTATAATTTACTGTATTTCCTATTGACCATGTGAACTGGCAGTATGAAAGTGTTAGTGGGTTAACTATGGCATGATACTCCTGATGATCTGGAAAGAGAGCAATAGCTAATATTTCTTCCACCACCACCTAAGACTGGAAACAGATCTCTCTAGATATTTGGATTCAAGATAATTCCTTTTTTTCAGCAAGTATTCTACATGTTGAACTTGAAAAATAATTATAAAAAATCCTGTGCTTATAAAGAATCATAAAAAGGAAATAGCTAATTACTGGCAGTCTCTCAGATTTGAACACATTTTAAAGTCAGAATATTTTTACTGTACATAGGCTTCACTATTAGACAGACCAGGGCAGATGAGATAAATTTATTTTAATGTAGTATTGATAATAATACTTAAAATCTTAACAAAAGCTAAGTCGAGGTAATACTTCTAAACTATTGTTCTAAACTAAATCTACACATATGTTTACTCTAGTTATGCCTGTTGAAGACTCTTAAATCTTCTCTCACTGCTTATTTTTATTACTTATTTATTACTTATTTTTTCTGGTTGAGTAGCCTCTCAGCTAAAATAGCTTTCATATTTTTCCTAAAGGAATTGAGTTTAAAAGCACATATATATATTCTCAAAAAGCAAAGCATAAAATTAAATTCTAGGCTTTAGAAGAAATGGCATTAAAATACTGTCATCAGGTGGAGAGAATTAGCAGTTACCCTTCAGCCTGTCAGAAATGTATAACGGGTTAATACAGGTATTGGTGATTGAGTAGTGTGGCTTGAAGTATAAACAGAGGGCAAGCAGGCAGTGTGGGCTACTCAGGAGTCATGCTTTCAGTTTGTCTAATGTGAGGTCTGTGGTTTTGTTACCTTTGTAATGGTGCCTGATTGCGTAAGTTCTGAAAAAATATTTTTTAATGGAATTAGATTGAAATTGGAGAAGAAATAAATTATATCAGTTTGTGTAACTGTAGTAGTCAGAGTCCAGTCTGGAAATAGAAGACATGCTAAGAATTCAACGGGAGAAAATTTTTATGTAAGAAACTGCCCTTAAAGCATGTGATCTCTGTGACCCACATCCTATTCGTATAGTCCCTCCCCTTTTGAAAATCACTAATAAAAACTTGCTGTACTAAGATTTCAGAAGGCTGAAAGGGCAAACGAGATCCCAGGGGTAACCTAGAGTTAAAAACTCTAAGGAGTAGTTAGCCCTCCTAGGACTTGGGGAGCAACAAAGAAGAGGTTGGGTTTAGCAGAACCTAGAACTAAGTAGCAGGACCCCACAAAGCCTGGAAACATTGGTTCTTCCTAATTCCATGACCAATGTGAGTATTACATGATACATTCATAAACTAATGTATTTAAATACCTCTCAGGGCCTTGACTGAGTATATGCTCCTAATTTTATTATTTTATTATCATTATTATCATCATGAAGGGAACCTAGTCTAATCTGCAGCATCTAGTAGGTAGTAAAATCCAACTCAATGTTAGTATTCTTAACCTACATTCAATGATGTATAGAATGTGAAAATACACAGTAAAGCCATATTCACACACTGATCCTACCTTCAATGACGTATACGGTGTGAAAATACACTGAAAAATCATATTCAGACACTGTAAACAATATGCAGATACTGATTACTATTATCGTATGATAAAGCTACACTACATTCATTTAGGATAATATCTCACATCTTAGAAAGGACATTAAAAACACAAATTTTGATCTTTAGTTATTTCCTATTGTCAATTTACCTTTTTCTAATTTGCAGGATAAGTTGGAATACAGTCTCCTAGAACGTATAATGCAAGACTGAATCTCTGGTGAATGTAAATATGCCTCCAACCCTTCTGTACTTTTCAACATATTCACTGGTGCATGCTGTGTTTCTGCTTTTTACAAGGACAATCAATCTTAGGCTTTTCAATGTGTCTATTTCCTACGTTACGGACTTCTGCAGCAGTAAACTCACACTTTATATTGACATAAAATTCACTTACACTGTAAACAAGGGGCTGTTGAGAAGAAAATCATACAAACAGGTATATGTCTTCTCAGCACAGATGGTGTTTTCATTTCATTGAGTCAGCTCTTGTCAACACTAAAACAGTTGCATTTTTTTAGTTACGGTGTAAGATAAACCTGCTCACTTCATTAGAGTAGAAGATCATTTTTTTGGCCTTTCTTTAATGAAACAATGTACTATTATAGTCTAACTACTATCAAGCAAAACCCAGAATTTATCAATGTTAATGCAGTGATACACTTCCGTGGACAGGCATCGGGAGGCACAACCATTTTTAAATTGTCAGCCAACAGCAAATGCAAACTAAAATATTAGTTTTGACATTAATTTAGCAATTATAAACACAATTTGAAGTACTCTCACTTTCTGCACATTACTCATCAAGAGATCTCTTTCCAATATCTATATTATTTTTAGGCCAGTCATCTAAAAAGCTCAGACTTTGTTAATTTTTTTGAAAAGGAAACTTGAAACAGTAGGGTATTTTCTATTTCAGTAATTAAACAGTCACTGAAATTCACTTTAAAAGTTTTTTTCCTTTAAGCAGTGATAGATAACCCATGTATTTATTTTATAATTCCCAGACATCTGTTTAATAAGTGTTTTAAATATATGAATTATTTTAATTCTCATCATAAATCTGTAAGGTAAAAATAAATATTACCTTTAATTTTTTGGCTGTCCTGTAATCATTCACTAGTTTAGTGATTCACTGAAAAGACTCACACATCTCAATGTAAAATTACTCATGGCTAAGAGGTATTATAGTAAAGAATACAGTTCAGGAAAGACAGGGAGAGAATACACATACATTAAGGCAAGATAAGTCAAAAGCAAGATTTCTTGTCTTCCTCTGTGGGATTTGCAGGGCACATCTGTCTCTCCAGCTGCAAAATGCCAGGAAATGTGTGAGATGTCCTTGCTCAGAAAAGTCTACTTGAGTTTTGAAATCAAAGGTCAGCCATGGTGCAAATCCCAAACCACACACTAGGTACCTATAATGATACCTTCAGGTTTTATTTTATTTTATTTTATTTTTTTATTTTTTTTTTTTTATTATACTTTAAGTTCTAGGGTACATGTGCACAACGTGCAGGTTTGTTACATATGTATACCTATGCCATGTTGGTGTGCTGCACCCATCAACTCGTCAGCACCCATCAATTCATCATTTATATCATGTATAACTCCCCAGTGCAATCCCTCCCTCCTCCCCCCTCCCCCCTCCCCATGATAGGCCCCAGTGCGTGATGTTCCCCTTCCCGAGTCCAAGTGATGTCATTGTTCAGTTCCCACCTATGAGTGAGAACATGCGGTGTTTGGTTTTCTCTTCTTGTGATAGTTTGGGTTTTATTTTAAACATGATAACAAAATCATTCATCTTGATCCATTGTTCTTGGCTTTAGAAAAGCATCATTACCAAGTAATTATGAGAGGCTTATAGGATTTTAGTTTTTCATGTTTGACCAGGCCATCATAATGCTTATAGGAATGGGCAAGAATTAAATATAAGAAGCCTATTGACTTACCTATTTCCTCTCAAGTGCACAGAGTAGTTGAGTAACTTACCTAAGGTTATACAGCTAGTAAATGTCAAAAATCTATCCTCTAAATTCAAATAAACTTGGCTTCAGATTCCATACTCATAATTATTAAGTAATATTTCCTTGCTAATAAATATCATATGCCATAAATTAGTAAGCATACACTCAAAGGTTGTTCAGAGGCTTAGTGATGTCATTGTGAAATCAGGAGTTTCCCTTTTTCTGTTCTGCCACTCAGTGTGCCAGTGACTCTTTTGTCGTGGTCAAAAGAGGGTTGCAGCTACTTCACCGCTATATCCTCACTCTGTTAACACTCAAAGTCAGGAAGGGAAGGGAACTACCTTCCTGTGCATCTACCCCTCTTGTTATCAGAGTTTAAAAACAGACATTTCTTAATGATAAACTGACCTGAGTGATACATTTATATGTTTTTGTAAATGAGGCTTTTGTTTAGAAACACATGTTTGCAGGGAAAAATGCTATTTATTATAATTAATTCAATAATTCAAGGGATTTCAGAAAAAATATATTTTTATGGTACTTTAGTACCTCACTTTCTGATTTTGCCAAAAATAATTGCTTTATCTAAACCCACTTTCCACTTGCTATATTTTGTTACTGTATAAATACATCATTCAAGTGATCTTTACAGTACCTTGGGAAAATCTGAAAGTTAAGTGTCAAAAGCCTATTGACCAGCCAATTAAACTAAATCCCATTGTTCAACCTATTTCATGATTTAATTATGAATTCAATACTTATAGAGAAATAATTTTTAATAATTTTGTGGTGACAAAATTTTGAGAGCCTTATCATTTTTTTGCAATCAATAATATATGTGATTTAAAGGAAAAAACTCATGAGTTTCTAAGTTAAGAAATAAGTTTATAAAGTGGAGAGATAATTGGACTTTCATGTGTCGCCAAAATATCCCAGAGGAGTCCAAATGTCTGACTTCTACTTGATTTTTTCAATTGGCTTTCTCCTTAAGGATGTTCAGGAAAGTCTCTTGCAAACATTGCTGTTTCAGCGTGACTGAGGTCATACTTCTAATTAAGAAACCATTTCAATAAATCAAATCTTACAACATGTTGAAAACATTAAATAGATAAAAATTCAGAAAACAGAGAACAAATATCTTCATACGACACTCGATATAGGAACTAAGATAATATTCTCTGGATCATCAAAATAAAATAAAGAGGCCATTACCCAAACAGACAAGGTACAAAGATGGACATTTATTGTATTTTTTTGATATTTAAGTTATTACTCACTGTGTTGTTCACTTACTAGGGTTGCCATAATAAAACACCATAGATTTGGTGGCTTAAATAACAGCAATTTATTATCTCACAGTCTGGTGGCCTGTAATCTGACAGCAAGGTGCCGGCCAGCTTGGTTCCTTCTGAGACTATGAGGGAAGGATCTGATCCAGGACTCTTCTCTTGGCTTCTAAATGGTCATCTTCTCCCTATGCCTCTTTACATCAAATTATATTTCCTCCGTTCATATATGTGTCCAAATTTCCCCTTCTATGAAGACATTGATCGTAACTGGATTAGGGTCCACCCAATTACATAATTTTAACTTGATTCCACTGTAAACAACACATCTCCAATTAAAGTAGCATTCTGAAGTAATGGGGGTTAAGACTTCAACGTATAAATTGGGAAGAGAGGGCAGGACACAATTCAACCTGCAACACTTATTACGACTTCCTAAAATTTTGCAGCAACTTTCTTAGGAAAAAATGAACACATTTTTGAACTTAAAATTATGAACTGAGAGCTTACGTTTGGCCACATGATGAGAAGTACAGATAGGTAGTATTAGATGATAAACACCTACCAATTTTAAGGACTTTACAAAATGCTTTTAGAGAAGAAAAGCTCTTAGAACACCACTTAATGATAGATAATATATAAAGATATACACTAAGTGAGTAATATGGACATTGTTGATCCTCATCTGCACATACCAGTTCCCTTAATCAATAAAACCTGGCAAGTCTAATAATAAGTCATTTTTTCTTTCTTATTTTATTTATTTATTTATTTATTTTTGAGATGGAGTTTCGCTCTTGTCACCCAGGCTGGAGTTCAAGTGATTCTCCTGCTTCAGCCTCCCGAGTAGCTGGGATTACAGGTGACTACCAGCACAGTCTGGCTGATTTTTATATTTTTAGTAGAGACGGGGTTTCACCATATTGGCCAGGCTGATCTGGAACTCCTGATCACAGGTGATTGACGAGTCTCATCTTCCCAAAGTGCTGGGATTATAGTCTTGAGCCACGGAGTCTAATCAGTTAGGTGATTCTTAATGTTTTTCATTTCAACCAATTTCTACATGTCCTTTCTTTCCAGATGTTATTCTACCTGTCTGATTGCTTGCATGTCATTTGAATACAAGTTTCATGTTTACTTACCCAGTTTTCTGCTTTGCCATTTATTCATTCATATAGGCATGTGTGATTTATTGAATGCCAACTGGGTTCTAAATGTTGATCTGGGTCTGGATGATAAATAAGCACACTCGCTATTCTTAAGAAGTCCAAATCTAATGGAGAAGAAAGATAAACAGACTAGGATGATAATATAATATTTAAGTGCTAAATAGAAAGTGTAGGTTCAGAGAATGTATGAACAATTTGTGCTTGACACCTTTAAGAAAGGTTTCACTTAACTAAATATAAAAGGAATATGGAGATTTCACTTGGTAGAGAAGTGTATGAATGTGGGAGGGAAGCATGTGTGGGGTTTGGAGAAATAATAATGGTTATATTTGGGGTAAAAGAACAAAAAATTAAGAGAATATTGCAATTAGAGGGAACAGTATACAAGAATGATTGCCTGGTATATCCAGAGAGAAGAAAGGAGTTTGGACTGGAAGAAGAATAGACTGCACGTTGGAAATTTTGAGAGATGATGCTAAGGAGGAAGGAGATAGGCAGACTTTTATGGCCTTAAGAATTCTTTGGCTCCAAATCTTAGCTTCACCCAATTGCAAAATAACACAGATCTACCTGATGTTTCCGTGTCAAAGTTTCTTTTAGTTCTTTTGGATTTCTATAGGGTTAAAAAACACATAAAAAAGAAGTTAAAGAATAAGTTGTTTTTTTTTTTTTTTTCAAATAATTCAGATAACTTATTTTTAAGTTATCTGGATGGTGGCTCCACGCAGGTAAAACCCGCGATAGTGTAAAGGGGAATGTCCAAGGGCAGTGGACATTGGTATAGCTCTCTGGTTCACAACATGGTGCAGAAAATCTATGAGAAGCTAGACTCCTCAGTGCCAAGGACATCATGTGTACCTGCCAAATACAGCCCCTTGAGTGTTTTGACCATTGAACATGGTGGCTCAATTGCCTATAAAGAGTATGAAGACATGGTAGCTAAGTGTACCTATCATTAAAAAATGGTGCTCTTAAAACCATGAGTCCATTTTGCAAAATAACTGCTGTGTGCCTATTTGTGACACCAAGAGAAAGCTTCATATGTTGTCTCTAAATAAAATGTGGTGTGCAAAGAGAAGCCTGTATAGATTAGTACTTTCTGTGACATCTATCAGTGCAAAGGGATAACATCAGTTGTTGCCACAGAGCCTTTTATATTTCCAAATTTAAATGAAGTATAATTATTGTGGAGTACTTTAAATTTTTTCCTTTTTATAGGAGTCTTATTCTTCATGGGAAAGAAAATCTTAATTAGCATAAATCCTGGATGGACTTGCAGCTATAAGTAGACAATTCAGACTGCTGTAATCTTAATGGAAGAATATACTCCTGTCAATGGCAAAAAAAAAAAAAAAAAAAAAAAAAAAAAAAAGGGAGGTTTGGACTGGAAGGAAAATAGGATATACATGGTAACTTAAAAAAAATACTTATGGATTTTTTTTTCCTTTCAGGTACAACTTTCTTATTTTTACTTTTTCTGATTTGTTTTTAAATCATTAAAAGAAACCGAGTCCTAGAAGCTGCAGTGATCTAAGCAGCAGCAAGTTTGTGCATTCATTTTTTGTTTGTTTTTATTTAAATATGTTTAAATTATCACACTGCTGGCACACCTGACTTGCATTAAATTCTGCACCATAATTATTAATTGTAGTAACGTTATCCCCCAACCCAGGGGGGAAAAAATCACTCTGGAAGATTAGACTAGATTTCACTGAAATCTAACCAAACTTCCTTAAGTGGATTGTGACAAGATTATAAATATTACGAAAAACAACATATGGCCATCAACTTTAAGAAAATGGTTTGGCTATACAAACTTTTGTAATTTTTAAAATATAGTATATTCTACCCTCATATGGGCCTCAGAATTAAAGCATAATGAATAGGAAGAAAAAGGAAGAATGCAATTGAATGCTAAGGCAGAATATTTTGCCAGAAGTAATGAATGATGGTAGAGTATATACTAAATATCAAGTGTAGAATTTCATTGAGCCAAGAAGATAACAAGCTAGGCTTTTAACTTGCACAGGTGAAGTGGGTTTTGCAATACCAGTTGTGTTAAATGCACCAAAGAAAGCTCCTAAAATTGATACTATAAGGTGCCACCTTAAGTTTTCCAGGCTGCAGCTGTGCATAATTTTAAAATGGTTTTCTTAAATTAATTTATTTTAAAAAACAGAACACAAGAAAAATGTTAAAACTGGTGTAATAGCTTAATAAAATAAGTATTCCAGATTTTGGAAGGTATGAAGAGGGAGATACTCAGAATCCTTCGCCAGATTCCCCACAACTTGATCATAGTAGATTAACGATGTGCTTTGTGGATGTGGTTAGTCAATGACACCACCTTGACAGATCTTTCTTTCTGCACCAAACCCCACTAAATTTTTATTTTTATTTCTGATTTATCTTGGAAACTTAATTGATGTACTAATTGCAATTGCCATTCTATTTCTGCATTTATGTTCCAAAAAATAAAACTGTTTCATTGAAACTGTATCTTCAGGACTTATGTAAATAAAACTTTACATGTAACACAAAGAGTTATAAAACAAAATTAAAAACCTAAATAAAAATTATGTGGTGGTATATTTTTACTCAAATATTATTCATCTGGAATATATTGGGCAATTAGAATTTGCTGTGGATTTCTAAATATCTCGTGCTAATACACATTTGGCAGAATATGTGCTTTCATTGATTTAAATAAAGTGACTAAGTGTAATTACTGATAAAATGCCTCCTAAAAGGCTTGTATTAATTAATATGAACGTTTTCAACAAATATTTATGAACAAATTGTAGGTATCAATGTTACCAGACACAGGATACAAACATTGTTAAGATACAGGTGCTCTAAATGCCTACAAGAGAAAGCAGGAAAGATCTAAAATTGACACCCTAATATCACAATTAAAAGAACTAGAGAAGCAAGAGCAAACAAATTCAAAAGCTAAGAGAAGACTAGAAATAACTAAGATCAGAGCAGAACTGAAGGAGATAGAGACACAAAAAATCAGCGAATCTGGGAGCTGTTTTTTTGAAAGGATCAACAAAATAGATAGACCACTAGCAAGACTAATAAAGAAGAAAAGAGAGCTGAATCAAATAGACGCAATAAAAAATGATAAAGGGGATATCACCACCGATCTCACAGAAACACAAACTACCATCGGAGAATACTATAAACACCTTTAACAAAATAAACTAGAAAATCTAGAAGAAATGGATAAATTCCTGGACACATACACCCTCCCAAGACTAAACTAGCAAGAAGTTGAATCTCTGAATAGACCAGTAACAGGTTCTGAAATTGAAGCAATAATTACGAGCCTACTAACCAAAAAAAGGCCAGGACCAGATGGATTCACGGCTGAATTCTACCAGAGGTAAAAAGAGGAGCTGGTACCATTCCTTCTGAAATTATTCCAATCAACAGAAAAAGACGTAATCCTCACTAACTCATTTTATGAGGCCAGCATCATCCTGATACGAAAACCCGGCAGAGACACAACAAAAAAAGAGAATTTTAGACCAATAACCCTGATGAACATCGATGAGAAAATCCTCAATAAAATACTGCCAAACCGAATCCAGCAGCACATCAAAAAGCTTATCCATCACGATCAAGTTGGCTTCATCCCTGGGATGCAAGGCTGGTTCAACATACACAAATCAATAAACGTAATCCATCACATAAACAGAACCAAAGACAAAAACCACGTGATTATCTCAATAGATGCAGAAAAGGCCTTCGACAAAATTTAACTGCCTTTCACACTAAAAACTCTCAATAAACTAGGAACAATAGAGTGTATTTAATATAATAAGAGCTATTTATGTAAACCCGGAGCCAATATCATACTGAATGCAAAAAACTGGAAGCATTCCCTTTGAAAACCGGCACAAGACAAGAATGCCGTCTCTCATCACTCCTATTCAACATAGTGTTGGAAGTTCTGGCCAGGGCAATAAGGCAAGAGAAAGAAATAAAGGGTATCCAATTAGGAAAAGAGGAAGTCAAATTGCCTCTGTTTGCACATGACATTATTGTATATTTAGAAAACCCCATCGTCTCAGCCTAAAATCTCCTTAAGCTGATAAGCAACTTCAGCAAAGTCTCAAGCACAAAATCAACGTGCAAAAATTGCAAGCATTCCTATACACCAATAACAGGCAAACAGAGAGCCAAATCATGAGTGAACTCCCATTCACAATTACTACAAAGAGAATAAAAACTCTAGGAATACAACTTATAAGGAATGTGAAGGAACTCTTCAAGGAGAACTACAAGCTACTGCTCAACGAAATAAAAGAGGACACAAACAAATGGAAGAACATTCCATGCTCACGGATGGGAAGAATCAATATCATGAAAATGACCATACTGCCCAAAGTAATTTATAGATTCAATACTATCCTCATCAAGCTACTTTCTTCACAGAATTGGAAAAAAAACTACTTTAAATTTCATATGGAGCCAAAAGAGAGCACACATAGCCAAGACAATCGTAAGCAAAAAGAACAAAGAACAAAGTTGGAGGTATCATGCTACCTGACTTCAAACTATACTACAAGTCTACGGTAACCAAAACAGCATGGTACTGGTACCAAAACAGATATATTGATATCCATGAGTGACAGACTGGAAAAAGAAAATGTGTCACATATACACCATGGAATACTATGCAACCATAAAGAAGGATGAGTTAATGTCCTTTGCAGGGTCATGGATGAAGCTGGAAACCATCATTCTCAGCAAAATATCACAAGGACAGAAAACCAAACACTGCATGTTCTCACTCATAAGTGGGAATTGAACAATGAGAACACATGGACACAGAGAGGGGAACATCATACACTGGGGCCTGTTGGGTGGTGGGGGACTGGGGGAGGGATAGCATTAGGAGAAATACCTCATGTAAATGACAAGTTGATAGGTGCAGAAAAGAACACGGCACATGTATACATATGTAACAAACCTGCATGTTGTGCACATGTACCGTAGAACTTAAAGTAAAACAATAATAAAAAGACACTGCTAGCTCCAGGTCAAGGATGATTATAATAAATTTTTTAGTTGCTGCTGGTATGTGTGTGTGTGTGTGTGTGTGTGTGTATATATTTATTTATATATATCTATATATAGGTGTGTGTGTGCGTATATATTTATTTATATATATCTATATATAGGTGTCTGTGTATGTATATAAAAATAAATAAAATACAAATAAAGCAAATTAATAATATTTATTTATATATAAATATTATGCATAATATTTATTTATATATACCTATATATAAATATATATACTTTATATATAGGTATATATAAATAAAATACAAATAAAGCAAATTAATAACCAAAAAAATACTGCAAAGGTTCATTACAGCAAATAAGTATTTACAGCTGAAATATGGAACACATGTTGAAGACATAGAGGAGGAACCCTCCTCTGTGTGTGCACAGGTGTTTCTTTCTGGTATCAGCTTTTCCTCAGTTATCATCATTGCTAACAATGACAGAATATGAGATGGGTCATCTGGGATGCTGAGTTTCTGACAGTCAAACACTGCACCAAGAGATAGCTGCTGCATCCCTGGACAACTTGACCTGACTCTTTTCCATCCTCATTCATTCAGCAACCTTGGCAAGACATTGAGCTCTTCTTTTAGCTTGAAAAGAAAAAAATCATGCCAAAGCTATCTCACTTTTTTTTCCCCTAAAGTCTCTGAAGTCATACAGAGAAATCAGATTGAACGTGGTACAACCTTGGGTAAATCTTCATTAAACTTCTTTCTATTTGTTCTCTCAAGTTCCTTTAGCCATAGGGTTTGTGCTGTCAACACCTCTCTCCGTTAAATGGCTATGTTGTTTTTATCTTTCCCCTCCTTCTTTTTAAATTAGCTTTTTTAACCCAAATATCATCATGAAATAACAAATAGTACATTAATATAATAACGAGAAAAAAGTAGAAAAGATGTCATTTCACTGATGACTTTGTAAAACCAAATGATAAAATAATTCATTATCTACTCCAGATCCTTACAGGAGTAATCATGATAAACATATTGTATATTATTTCTAAATTGGCCACATAAAAGACAGCCATTTAGATGAACACATAATACACTTAAAATACATAATTAGGAACTTAGAATATCAATTATTCTGCACTTTTTAAATTATAAATGTAGACATACACCTAGGAATTCTTATAATATCAACGTATACAACTATATAATTCATTTAAATAGCTTCTTGGTGTATTTTTATGTAGTAATAACATATGTATGTGTCTGTGTGTTTAAATTGGTTACCTTCTAACGGACAGTTATAACATTTAGTCACTTACTTCTATGTCTATGTGAAATTTTAATGCCAACTTCTTGACTGGCTTATATCCATTAAAAACTCACAAATTACCTTTCTAATGTAGCCAACATTATTTTAAAAATAATTACAATAACTTACTATGTAACTTTCTCTATATTAAAAAAGTGTCTTTACTTTTTATGGAGCAGAATTGAGAAAAATACATTTTTCTGAATCAAAATGACAATAAACCAGAGACAGTGAAAGCATTGCTTTTTACCTGTACCAAAGTCAACTCACATTTACCTCCTAAGAGCATTGAGTTTGTGTATACGGGCATCTTTAAAATTTCTGTACTCTTTTCCTAATATTGTACATTTTAGTCATTTTTCTCATCAATCATTCATCACTTGATTTGAATTTATAACCCACAAATTCACTTTTTTTTTTTTTTGGTTGAGACAGGGACATAGTATGTTGCCCAGGATGATCTTGAACTCCTGGGCTTAAGCAATCCTCCCAAAACACAGAGATTGAACGCATGAGCCACTGTACCTGCTCCACAAGTTAAATTTTAAAAGTCTTAAAGGAAATAAAAATGAAAATGTATCTTCTATTTGTATTTTTCATGTAACAATAACTACTTACATAAAATATTGCTAACAGTGTTACATCAAATGTTCACAGTTGTTTAAAATTCCAGCTGCAAGTAATAACTTATTATTTGATACTATATTTACCTCTATACTAACCAATGCCAAGCAAGGCCAAAAATATATGGTTCTTTGTACTCCTAGTTTAAGAAGAGCTTGGTAAATTAAATTATGATCAAAGGAGAAACTCTGGGATTAATAGACTTTAAAAATGTAAAATAAAACACAATTATAAAAATTTTGTTCTTTAGCTTTAGAAACTGATTAATCTAAGTTTTAAAGTATTGGAAAATGGCCAGAGGCGTGTCTTTGTGCATACTCTTTTCCTTGTTAGACTGTCATCCCTCACCTTTTCCCTGTGATCTCTCATTCCTAACAGAGTTTAAAGCCCACTTTAATGTACCATATGACCCAGCCGTCCCACTACTGGGTATATACCCAAAGGATTATAAATTATTCTACTACAAAGACACATGCACACATATGTTTATTGCGGCACTATTCACAATAGCAAAGACTTGGAATCAACCCAAATGTCCATCTGTGACAGACTGGATTAAGAAAATGTGGCACATATACACCATGGAATACTATGCAGCCATAAAAAAGGATGAGTTTGCGTCCTTTGTAGGGACATGGATGCAGCTGGAAACCATCATTCTTAGCAAACTATCACAAGAACAGAAAACCAAACACCGCATGTTCTCACTCATAGGTGGGAACTGAACAATGAGATCACTTGGACTCGGGAAGGGGAACATCACACACTGGGGCCTATCATGGGGAGTGGGGGAGGAGGGAGGGATTGCATTGGGGAGTTATACATGATATAAATGATGAATTGATGGGTGCTGACGAGTTGATGGGTGCAGCACACCAACATGGCATAAGTATACATATGTAACAAACCTGCACGTTATGCACATGTACCCTAGAACTTAAAGTATAATAAAATAAAAAAAAAAAAATAAAGCCCACTTTATAGCCTTCATTAACCTTCTCAAGTTTATTTAGGTGTCACTTGTTTTTCTATCCTACTACCATATATGTATCACTGTATAGTACTTAGTTCATTGTATTTTAATGATGTTCTTATCTATCTCTCACATTACACCATTTAGAATATGGTTTATATCATGTACATTTCTATAATCGACATTTAATAAATGCTTACCTATTAAATTAGAAAAAAAGTTTACATTTGTTCTATGTGAGCTAAAGCAATTTGACAGCATTGAATAGAAACAATAAAAAAGTAAATTTTGACTTAATAGAAAACAACATTTAACAATTGTAGTTTATGATAGGAGAAGTCACTTTGAATGCTAATGAGTTCCAAATTACCATAGGTATTCCACATACGAATAAATATGCGTAAGTCTGGAAAGGATTGACATCAGACAGAGGTGTGAAATGGATGCTCTCACTACTTACTTTCTCTTTAAAGGTCTAGCTCTTGATATCACTAAAATCAGTCTGTACTATATAATTTGTTCAAGTAAATCTTCTTGTATTAATTATAAAAACAACTTACCAGTTAAATTGAAAGTTAAGTGGCTCCATTTTCTAGACAAGGCAACTGAGGCATTAGCTGTATAAATGATATATTGGAGCTCAAAAACTATTAGGGCAGAATGGGAAGAATGATCACTGTATTCAAAGTGCAGCATTCTTTCTTTTAGGCCACAGGCATTCAGCAGAAATAATATAGACAGATGACTGTATTCATGGGTGGATAGGTCATTCAAAGCCCTTGAACACAGGACAGCGCTTTTGGCACTAGAAATGAACATGCTGACTCCTCACAGGGACAGATGGATTTGATGACAGCAATACTGCATAAAGGCTTTTATTAATAGCCTTTATTTTTAGCCTAGCATATGCTATTCTTGTATAAATGTTTAATCGCTTTGGAAACTTACTAAGTATTTTTATCTCAGATAATATCTTGTTGGAAAAAATTCCAGTTAAATTATATATTGCTCTATAAAAGATCATAATGGTATAGTGACCTCTGTGTGTCCCAGATGAAAAAGTACTAGCTTGCATGTCAGCCTTAGTTTTCCTAATGCTATTATGGAGACTGTGGCTTATAATAGATAAGGTAGTAGAAAGAGAATTAAATCTGTAAATTTATCAATAAAATGTACCTGAAATTAGATAACATATAATCAAAATAGACATAATAAAAATGCACTTGAAATACAAAATGCTTCATTTCCCTTCAGCAAGCTTAACAAATCACCCAAGCTTGAGAATGTCATTTATACTCATGAAATTGATGACACCATTACATGGTAGCCCTGCAAAATCATATACAGTACTTCATGGCAACCCACAAAGTAAAAATTTAAGATTATGGAGAATATAATCATCAAATATAAATTAAAATGAGACTTAAACAACTAGAGATAATCATTTCAGACTGCGTATCTCATGTAATCTTTTACTTATCCTCTTTTGAATGCCATTTGTTTTTCTGAGCAAGTTTAATTGCAGAATGACCCAGTGATTATTTTTAAATACGTCAAAAGAGAATTTTATTCAGTGAGCCATTTTATGATTCTAGTTCTTTCTCTAATTAACTATAATCATTTCATGTCACTTTTGCTCTTTTATATAATTTGGGCATTGAAAGAGATGACTCAATTGCATTCTGTCTTGACTATAAAAATAAATAAATTTATATTCAATTACGTATATTAATATCCAGAAAACTTACATATTAAATATGATTAACAATGCTGTTGGTAAATTTTAAAATTCATGAAAGCTAAATATTCCATGGTGTAAATTACAGATTACCCTCAGAATTCTTTTGACTTTTTTTAACTAAACAATAAATGTAAAAGTCTTAATTGTACAACTTAGTGAATATTTACAAAGATTGACAGACTATCTCCTACATAACAAACCCCCAGACCAAGAAACAGAACATTATCACCACTAGAAAATCTTCCCTTGTGCCGGCATACGGTTATTTATCCTAAAATAATAGGTTGAAGAATAAATTAAAATATATTTGAATATGTAAAATAATAAAGGAAAATATGAAATCTTTTTTTACCAAAATGGTAAATATTATGATAGATTAATAATAACAATCATAATAAAGAAGGTGGAGTGTCTTTCACTTAGAATTTAGATGTGCATGTTTTGTATTAAGTTAATATCATGAAATCAATAGGATTGCTGATTTTAGCAACATTTCATATTAAGAATTTTTATATGCACAAATACAATACAAATAAATTTAAAAGTAAAAATTAAAAGGAACAGAGAGAAGAGGAAATTATATTTCTCATTAATAATTTCTGTTTCAGCAATCATGAGGATTCAACCATAAGTTGGGTACTCCCCATGAACTTGGGAGTTAGAAAAAATAATTTTGCACTGTATTTAAAAGTTTAAAAATATGCCTTATAGAACTTTAATAACTTCCAGAGTAAGGCTATCAGTGCCTTAAAAATTTTAACAAATCATATTGTAAATTTATATGTGTAGGGGAGGGGACAGAGTAATAATGTATACGAAAAAGTAGTTTATAATGGCATATTTAATGTGTTCTTCATACGATTACAATACCATGAGTAAATAAAACTGAACAAAACTCTAACATTTAGTTTTCTATATAGCCTGTCTATGAGAAGAGAATGTGGTGGGCCAGTCTAGTGACCACTTGATTGTATTTTTCATTAAAAACTTATCAGGAGGCTGAGGCAGCAGAATCGCTTGAACTTGGGAGGTGGAGGTTGCAGTGAGCTGAGATTGCACCATTGCACCACAGCCTGGGTGACAAGAGTGAGACTCTGTCTCAAAAACAAACAAACAAAACCCAAAACCTTATGTAAGTTTTTCCTAGGCTTATGCATTTACTTAATGAAAATTTTAAGCCTCACCACCAACACTCTCAAGATATTATTTATAAACATTTTTTAAAATGTAAACATTCAAGGATGATTGATAAACCTCGAACCAGCTTGATATCACAAAGTAAACGTCCTATTCTTGAACAATTTTGGGGATACCTTTTGACATTCCAAAATTCCACTTGAAGTGCCTTAAATTTACATTCAAATTCCGACTCCATGAAATGCAGAGCGAAAGGAAGAAAAATGAAGAATGAATATTGTTTAAATACCCATACTATCCAAAGCGATCTACAGATTCAATCTTATCCCCATCAAAATCCCAATGGCAGTTTTTACAGAAATAAAAACAAATCCTAAAATTTATATGGGATCACAAATCACCAAAGTGATTGTAGGAAAGAATAACAAAGGTGGAGGCAGCACACTTCCCAATTTCAAAATACGTTATAAACCTATACTGAGCAAAACAGTGGGATACTAGCATAAAGACAATTATATAGGCCAATGGAACAGAATAAGAGAGCCCAGAAATAAACCAACCCCATTTACTGTCACATGATCTTTGACAAAGCTACTTGGAATATACAGTGGGGAAAGACCATCACTTTAACAAATGGTGTTGGGAAAATTGGACATCCACTTGGAAAATGAATAATTTGGACTCTTACGTTATAACATAACAAACAAATCAACTCAAAGTGGATGAAAACTTAAACATAGGATCAGATGCTATAAAACTACTATAAGAAAACAGGGGGAAAGCTCCTCGATGTTTGTTTTAGCAATGAACTCTTAGATATCACACCAAGAGCACAGGCAATAAAAGGAAAAATAGACAAGTATGGCTACATTAAACTAAAATGCTTCTGCACAGTGAAGGAACAATCAACAGAATGAACAAAAAAAAATCTACAGAATGGGAGAAAATGTTTCCAAAGCATATATAAGGGACTTGATATAGTATGTTCTCACACTGCTATAAAGAACTGCCCAAGCCTGGGTAATTTATAAAGTAAAGAGTCTTAATTAACTCATAGTTCCACATGGCTGGGGAAGCCTCAGGAAACTTACAATTATGCCAGAAGGGGAACAGGCACATCTTACATGGTGGCAGGTGAGGGAGAGTGAGCAAGGGCAGGGAAATTTGCCTTGTAAAACCATCAGATCTCAAGAGAAGTCACTCACTATCATGAGAACAACATGGAGGAAATCACCCCCATGATCCAATCACTTCCCATGGAGTCCCTCCCTTGACATGGTGGAGATTATGGGGATCACAATTCAAGATGATATTTGAGTGGGGTCACAGAGCAAAACCATAACAGGGCTAAAATAAAAATATCCAAAATATGTAAAATACTCTTACAAATGAATATCAAAAACCAAAATCAAAAAAAAAAAAAAAAAAAAAGCCTGGTTAAAAATGCGCAAAGTATTTAAACATTTCTACAAAGAAGACCCACAAATGACCGACAGATATACCACAATGTGCTCAACATCACTCGTCATGAAGGAAATGCAAACCTAACTAAAATGAGATATTACCTCATACCTGCAGCACTTTGGGGGGCCGAAGCAGGTGGATCACGAGGTCAGGAGATAGAGGCCATCCTGGCTAACACGGTGAAACCCCGTCTCTACTAAAAATACAAAAAAATTAGCTGGGCCTGGTGGCGGGCGTCCGAAGTCCCAGCTACTCGGGAGGCTGAGGCAGGAAAATGGCGTGAACCCGGGAGGCGGAGCTTGCAGTGAGCCAAGAACGCGCCACTGCATTCCAGCATGGGCGACAGAGTGAGACTCCGTCTCAAAAAATAAAAATAAATAAATAAATAAATAAATAAATAAATAAATAAGTTGATGAGGACGTGGAGAAAAGAGAGCGTATGTATACTGTTAGTGGGAATGTAAAATGGTACAGCTACTATGAAAAAGTAGTATGGAGTTTCCCTCCAAAAGTAAAAGTAGTACTACCATATGATCCAGCAATCTCATTTCTAGGTATATAGTCAAAAGAATTGAAATCATCATCTAAAGAGATATTTGCATTCTTATGTTTATTGCAGCATTTTTCACAATAATCATGTCATGGAAACAACTCACATGTCCATATTCAGAAGAAAGAATAAAGCAAATGTGATCTATTCATACAATTGAATGTTATTTAGCCTTTAAAAGAGGGAAATCCTGTCCTTTGTAAAGCATAGATGAACCTGAAGGACATTATGCTAAAGGATAAGGCAGTCACAAAAGAACAATATTGCGTAATTCCACTTTTATGAAGTATCTAAAATAGTCAAATTCACAGAAGCAGAGAATTTAATGGTGGTTGCCAGGGAATGGTAGGAGGGGAAAATTGGGAGTTGTTCAATGGGTACAAAGTTTTTAGTGTACAAGATGGGTAAGTTCTACAGATCTGCTGAACAACATTCTGCCTACAGTTAGCAATACTGCATTGTGCAATTTAGAATTTTGTTAATAAAGTTTCATGTTGAGTGTTCTCACAACAAGAATAACAACAACAAAAATAAAAGAAAAAAGGCTCAAGAAAACTTTGAGGTGATAGATATGTCTGTTACTTCGACTATAGTTATGGTTTCATGGGTATATGCATATGTACAAATTTATCAAATTATATGCATAGAATATGTGCAGCTTTAAATATTAATTGTGCCTTAACAAAACTGTTTAAAAATTTTTAAAAAGCAGAAACACATTAGAAAATGCTGTTTAAAATATAAGGCATATATCTAACACTGTATCAATTATATTTTTAGTACAAATAATTTTTTAAAGTTAAAACAAAGGCATGCAAAAGTACTAAAAATTATAGGAATCATGCCTTCCTGTCTAGGATACATAATATAAGAGGAGAGGTACCTGTAAGGTCAAAACGTCAGTAGGATCTAATAGTGAGAGTCAAAATAATTTAATTTCACATTAGGAAAGAAAGAAGAAACCTACTTACAGAATTGGAAAATAGTTGCTATATTAATTTGGGGATATCAACATTTCTTTATAATTCCTAATCATCAATGCTTTGAGGTAATGACGAGGAATAAAATATCTGAGTCTGAAATACCAACAGCTGGAAAAGCAAAATAGAAGAAAAAGGTCTGTTTCCACTATCCACTAAGATTTTTTAGAATGAAGGTTTTTTAATGCCCCCTAAGCCTCCTTTCCATTTAAGTTCTGAGATTATTAACCAATTCTTCTACCTCTAGTATTCATAAACAACATTTTAAAATAGTTTTAAAATTTCAGAATCTGTATGTTTCATCAGTACTTTAATTTTATGTGCAAAATTATAAATT
Source organism: Rhinopithecus roxellana (assembly GCF_007565055.1). Taxonomy (NCBI): domain Eukaryota; kingdom Metazoa; phylum Chordata; class Mammalia; order Primates; family Cercopithecidae; genus Rhinopithecus; species Rhinopithecus roxellana. Next base: position 29,142,033 of record NC_044554.1, on the reverse strand, counting down.
TCTCATTATTGTTATTACGGTATATACTTTGAGTTTTTTTTGTTCAAAGGAAGTTTCAGTTAACCATTTAAAAAAATTCAGCAATTCCAATTCAAGAAACATAAATCAATCTTTTGTAGCTTTTAAAAATTTCCAAATAAAAATTTGGGGGCAACACTTCAAGGTGACTTCTAGTGTAATATGACCAATTCCTTCTTTGGCAGCAGCTGCCCAGGTAGAAATATTAGAGTGAGACAAGAGATGGTCTAAAGATGCTCCATCTCTTTCTTATGGGGACAAGTGAGAAACATGCTTTTCCTAGCTTGTCCACCTAAGATTTTAAGGTAGACGGTAACATTTGTTGGAAATAAAGTTCAGTCGTAGAGTTCAGAATCCCGAGTTGGAAGGGGGCTTAGAATAATTTACATCAGTAGTTCCAGATTCTTGGATTTTATGGACCAATGTAAATTTAAAAGATACACACACAGTGGGAGAGAAAGAGAGAGAGAGAAAGACACAACAAAACAAAACAAAAGATGGGAAACTGACAAAAGTTTGCTAACTTTATTTGTCTACTAATGACTGACATACAAAATTAAAAACCCTGTCTATCATTCCATCTGTTATCATACTTACATCAAAGAAAAAAGAAAATCTACCTCAAGAAAAAAATCAATCTATTATCTACGAGTAAAATGTTTTGGCTACATTCAACCTTATAAATATACACCTTGTTCTTCCTACCTTCCTTAGTTGACAAACAAAAATTGTGTAGTTACAGTGTAAAAAAAGAAAGAAAGAAACATGGGTTGAGTGCCTGCTAGTACATGCCAAGTTTTGTGTTAGTCACAGAGATGGGGTGGTTGTTAGGGGAGCAGCTGACTGCCAAAGAAGAGCTGAACACACCACTCCACTAGACTTACAATCTAGTGATACATGCACACAAGCACACATATACAAATGCATAATGTTTACATAAAAAACATAAGATAATTTAAACACCAGACACATATAACAAAGTATATTGTGACTGTATAGGATCAAATATAACAGGAAGCAACTTGTCATTTTTTAAAAACTTTACATTTAGTGTATTTATCTAGGGCAGGGAGATACCTGACAAAATGATCATTAACCTTGACAATTACCCTGTTATATTGCATGGGTTGTTCTATACATCTTTTTTCTAATTAGAATTTTAAGGTAAGTTCTAAAAATCTGCATTTTTTTTGTTAATTTGTTTGATTAAGCAGTTGTTTAACTGTCATATATCTATGGAACATACATATTTGGGGTTACAATTTTAAGAAATTCCTTGTTTAATAGAGCTATAACTAGAGTTGTGAGTTGTACATTACCATTAACGTTCACAAAAAATTGTGGAAGAGTAGTAATATTGACATGATTTTTCTTGTTATTTACAGTACGTGGGAGATTTATTTCTGTGCAGAACTAAATAAATTACCATAATTTCTCTGTAATTCAGAATAATACATATGATGACAACAAGACTATTTCAATATATATTTAGCATACTATACATATAAAATAATATACATATACTTGTGAATCTTACTGTGCTACTAAAGCTAAGTGGAATTAAAACATATTCACCATTCAAATACATACATTAAAAAAGGGGATAAAAGGACACTTGGCTAGGCAATATCAGAATGATACAAAGGGAGAAATATAATAAGGACAAATAATAATGAGTTTTTTATATTTTTAAGAAAAAGGAATAATACTCTTTTGCAATCAGGCATAATATTCCCATACACTGAAAGAATGCAGCCTGAGAAACAGGCTATCGATTCAAAGGTTTAGAGTGACAATTTTGCCATTTATAAATGAGCATAATAATATTCCTGCCTTAATCACTTATGGTGGTTATTAAAATAAAATGAAATAATTTTATATGAAATAACACATTGTAATACACAACAGTGAAAATAGGAGGATTTTGTAGTAATTAAAAACATCTTTCCCTTTCAAACACACACACTTCACACACACACACATACACACACACAATCCTTTAAAGAGCCACAATTATAGTTTAAGAAAATAATTAATTTTAATTTTGTTGTTACTACCAGGATTATAGACAGTCACTAATTGAAAGATGTTCAACTACTTTATTTGTCCATTTAGACTGCTGTAACGCCATAGACTGGGTGGCTTATAAAAATCAGAAATTTATTTGTCGTAGTTCTGGAGGCTGAAAGCCCAAGATCAAAGCGCCAGTAGATTCTGTGTCCAGTGAAGGTGCATTTTTTGGTTCACAGACAGACATCTTTTTTTCTGTAACCTCACATGGCAGAAGGGGCAAGAGAGTTCTCTGAGGCCTCTTTTATAAGAGCGCTAATCCCATTCAGGAGGGCTCTACCCTCATGACCTAATTAGCTTCTAAATGCCTCCCTTCCTAATTTCATCACATTAGGGATTACGTTTTATATATGAATTTTGGGTGGAATGCATTCAGTCTGTGGCAGTTACTCCAGGCATATTACTTCCTGAAGAACACAAGGCAAAGACTTCCTGCTTTCCATGAGTTTACTTTCTTATATCTGTTAAGTCTTTACTAAAATATCAACATCTCTGTTTTGGACTCCTCTATGTCATGCCATAAAAAATTTTGTGCCTTGTAGCATTTTCTGTCCTCTAATAATTTCATTAGTCACCACCTAACATTGATTTTACTTACTTTTATGTTTATTTTCTGTCGATCTCTTCTTCCTAAAAATAAGCTCTAATTTAGCAGGAATTTTCATTTGATATTTTTTTGCTTTTTTAGCAACACCTATAACAATAAATGACATAGAATACTTGTTAAATAAATATGTGTAGAATGAATGAATAATAACATTATATATTAAACTATGAAATAAACTATATAAATGCAGAAGGTACAGTATTCTAAAATATAGCCATCATTTGATTCAAAGTAGAGATATTTTACTGTCTTTGATAAACTGTTTCAATTCATATATAAATTCAGAAATAGAGGTGGAGTATAGGAAAGGCAGAGACGCAGGGATGCGTAAAAATAGTGCTCAGACCTTCACGTCTGAACAAGATGGACTTACAGCGATTAAATTTATACTCCTTCCTGAAGCAACCATAAAACAGACAAAATAAATAAAATAATGGGTTGCAAGACACTGCACATCAGGCAATGAAACAGGGATCCCGGAGAGATAGGAAATAAATGAGGTTAAATCTTACAATTGCCAAGATAATTGCCTCATGAGCATTTTTAGAACTCAGCACTAGTAAACGAAGCCCAATCAGAGCCTAGAAGATACCTTGACTTCAGGAGACAAGATTGAGCACCCATGGTGGCAAAGATAGCTGGAGCATCCAGGAAAGAGCCCCAAACAAAGTTTCATAGATGAACTCTATAGGGACTGGAAGAACAAATCCCTCTAGTATTCAGTGGAGTACCTCATCAGTACATGAGTGCATGGAAAAACAATAGTATGAATTCTCATGAAACAAACACTGATAGAACTGCAAAAAATAGACAAATTCAGAATTATAGCAGGAAATTTTAGTATCTCTTTTTCAATAAATATTGAATCATTTAAGGACAAGATCAGGAAGGAAATTCTGAAACCAACCAAATTTGACTAATGGCATCTACAAAACACTACACCCAAAAACAACATAATACATATTTTTTCAACAAAATTTATCAAGTTTTAGCCGTAACAATCAGAAAACAAATACTTGATAATTATAGCCCAGATGGCAGAAAGCATACTGCTGTAGGATACACTATAAATAGAATGGTATAATTTAGCTTGAAGGTAGACTGTAATAAATTAAAGACATGTACTTTAAACACTTAAGCAGCAAAGCAGAATAAAGAAACATTTGGTGTTAATAAATATGTTAATTTTCTTGATTATGATGATGGGTTCAAAAGTGTTATACATATGTCAAAATATATCAGATTGTATGATTTAATTGTGTACATTTTACTGTATCATTTTATGCCTCAGGAAATTTTTGCTTAACATTTTCACCTTTAAGAACTTTTATGTCTATTGGAATAATAAATCTTTTTATATGTACACTTATTCTTCCTTTAAAGTTGGTTTAGCCAGAGATCTTTCTTCTACTTTTTGGACTCTAGATTACTAGACCTAAAGGCATGTCAACTGAGTAGATTCTAGAAATGTTTGCTTTGAAGAAGAGAATTTTCTGGACTTACTCTCAAAGGCCTTTAAAAAGGAAAGACTTATGCTGTGAATGAATTTTGAACTTACAAACCTTCAAGCATTAAACTAAACTAAAATAAAACACGATGAGTCAACTTGCCTTTCTATGTGACAGAAAAGTAAGTCTGAAAGTTAGTACTTTAGAATGTTCTTTACCAAGAAGAATTACACTTGCTGAGGGGATTATTTACCTTAATTATTTCTTCAAAGAGAAATTTATGTGCCAGTTAGTAGCTACCAAATAATTAATATACATGCACGCATACATACATAGTTATATACAGTATGTGCGTATAGCTTGTGTATGTGTTTGTGTATATATATATTTTGTTTTCATACCTGTAAATCTATTTCTCTCTCTCTCTCTCTTTTCTCTCTCTCTCTCTTTGTGTATACATTTAAAACTAAAGAATTGAGAACTAAATGATTGCCCCAACCTTGTCTTATCTCCCTTCTCAGGAGAAACTGAGAAGTGGACAATAGTGCCAATAGTGGCTTGTACAATGAAACATACTTTTCTCCAGCTGCTGGGAGTGTTGCCCACTGATGTTTTAGAGCTGAGTGCTTCTTCCAGAGTTAATCTCTGTCAAAGGAAGCTACCTTCGTAAAGCTTATACCACCTGGGATAGACCACGTCAAGTGACCTATTAATTTGATAAGGCTGGACACCTTGTCTCAATTAGGTGCTTCTTTGAGGGCCATTTCATTCAAACTTCGTAATGTATAAGATCCTGTAAGGCCAGTGTTTGAACTACATTGCATTGAAATCTCCTCCTTTAATTTTTTATGTTCCCCTTGTTTCTTACAGGTGTTGATCATGAAATTACTCCTCAATAAACTTCTGGTAGGAAAACATTCATCTCGCCATATGTTTGCCAGGACCAACAGAAGAAAATGCTCTGATTCATTATCTGTTAAGTTATCATATGTTAGTATTCTTAAAATTTTAGTAATGATAACTTTAATTTCTAAAAGTTATCTTAAATTATCCTATCGCTTTTCACAATCACTTATTCTTAAGTTGTTAATTTCCACTTGTATTTGGCTGAGAATTTTCCAGACTTACTCTCAAAGGTCTTTAAAAAGAAAAAGACTTACGCTGTGAATAACCTCAGCTTCCGTGTTTCTTTTTCTCTTGACCATAATTGAGCATATAAAAGAAACTTTTGCTGCATTGTATCAAATATTTTATGAGATATTTGATCTATTCAGAGATATTGCAAAAACAAACATCTTTAGCAGATTAAAGATTTTTAATATGTGAGAAAATATATAAATGCTATAGCACTAAAGAGATTAATAAGACTTTCTGCATATAAATATACATTTACATAAACAATATAACATTTGTATCCTTCCAGAAAATAATGTGCACAAAGATTTGTATTTTAATATTGCTTCAAAATAATATTTTTTAATTATAACTTTTTTATAATTTTAGGTTGTAAAATAACTACTTTAAAATTTAATAATTTTTAAAAACTATAAAATTTTTACATTTTTTCTAAAAGTATTTGATACTCCATATCCTCTAGTTATATTGTTAGAATTATAATTACTTGGTCTATGTGTATAAATTTGATTGACAACTAGAATAATATAAGGTTCTCTGGCTCTGACATCTAACTGATATGGGTTGAGTCCCAGTTTTTTCAACAACTGTGTGAACTTAGACTTTTCTAATCTCCCCTTTGTTAATCTGTAATATTTAGATAATAACAGAAATTGTACAATAGAATATTTGAGTTGCACAAAATAATGCAAGTAAATGTTTAGCAGAGTAAGTATGCAATGCGTACTATGATCATTACTACAATCTTTTCTTTTGCATCTGTTGATGCAGGAGTGGTAAATTCATATGACTTTCATAGTGATGAAATTAAGTTGTTCCTTGTTCTTAATTAGTTACTTCCACATATACCTATAAACTATATTTTCCGAATTCTGTGATTCAGTCTCAAAGATTTCAACTTTTATGTATTTTCAATTTTTTTAAAGATGAATTCCTCATTAATTTTTTTATTGTGTTTATGGGAGTCACCATTATTCAATTTTCTTTCCTTTCCTCTATGAAGCTTGCATTCATCAATTGTAAAGAAGTGTAGGAAATATGCGGAATATTTTAAGGCTGTAGCATTCAATCACTTTCTGTTAACATTTGTGGAAGATCAAATTTAATTCTCTTGTGGAGCAGTGACTTGAAAACTTTCCCTAATCCAGCAGCTAGAAGAAGTATAAGCTTTGTTAAACCTTTTACTGAGCCACAAGTTATTCTCAGTGTAACCAGGCTATTTAATTCTTTAAAAATATTTGTGAGTTATTAGTCACTTCATACATTTATATGACAGATTTATTTTCTTGATGTTTCCAGTTGAAAAACAATTAGGTTGCATAAATAAAAATTAAAACAGCACCTTTCCTAAATGCCAAGAAAGTAACACATAGCAAACAATGACAGAGGTTCACTGTGAAGCTTTTGAGTGATGGGAGTAATATATTATAATGATACCAGTGGCACTGGGAAAAGAAATTAGCTGGGCTTAGCCGAAGCAGCTGATTAATAGGCATGAATTAATAGACATGAATAATGCCTTTGATATCCATGAGGTCTGATGGATGTCATTATGTAAATGATTGACTTGTTATCAGCCACTAGCATTAATGTTTTCCAAATTGTGCATAAAGGTCAAAAAGCACCATTTAGCTTGATTCATTTTATTAACCAAAAGGTTTTGTGATTTTTAAAGAGGTCCCTATCTGATATTGTTCTCATGGAACTTGATACAAATATAACACATGTTAAAATTAGGAGTTCCCGAGAAACATATTCCTTCAGAGTTCTTGGTCTTTCTGCATATTTGTTCCAGGTCTATTTTAGTACCTGAAAATGGCCTAAGAATTACGAATTAAACAAAATAAATAAAATCAAATACTATATGAATGTTTCTACTAAAGATTTATAATTTGAGAATATACTTGCTTTTCATCATTTAAGAATTTTTAAAATACAGACAAAATGGTACAATTCGTTTATAAAACATTGCCTTTTCAGAAGTAAGCAGTTGCTAAAGGAGCCAATTTCATGTAAAATTCTATTCCAGCATAATGTTTTGAAATGAAACTTTCTCCAATTTATTTTCACCCAAAGTGAATAGCTTGTGCAAAACTGTAATCAGTATTCTTTTATCAGTTAGGAGTAGTCTGCTTACTAAAAGGATATTTATTTTTTAAAGACCTGGTAAGTTTGTGAAATAAATATGATGCTTTTGGAGAAGTTATATCTTTTATGAAGTAGTCTTTGAGTTTGTGATTATTATCAAAATAATAAAATTTCTTCTAAAATAAAGAATTTACCTGGCATTTTATTTATTAAATAATTATGTATTTAATAAACTGTATTTTTTATACTTTGTATTGAAGCATATTTTTAAAAATAGTCTGTGTGATTGTTCTGAATCTAGTAATGACACAGTAACATCTATCACATTCATTCTCCTGAAGATTAAAACTTTAAACTCTAGGCAAAATTTCTAAAAAACTAAAAATGAAGAATCTGGAAGGTGACCAAAACCAGGCATAAACTGTGTGAGATTCAACCTGAGAAATAAATAGTATCCATGTTTATTTGACTTTTCCTCAATGACAACACTGAAGACTATGCAGTAAGAAATGGCTAAAACTTAAAAATAAAATGTGTCAAGTTGTATTAGAGGAACACATCATGTTGTCAGAAGAGCTACTAATTGAGAAAGAAGATTCTTTGAAGGAGAAATCCCAAAGGGAAGCCCCAAATTCTGCATATACACTTATCTCTAATCCTGATCTGAGTATTGAACTACAATTCAGCAGGTAGATTCTAAAGTCCCCAGAAAAGTTCAGTCTTGAAGAGCTGGAAAGAACTGAATAAAGATTTAAACAGTTTACTGAAATAGAAGAGATTCTCTGATTCAATTTCAAAGGTTTCAACGTTTATGTATTTTCAGTTTTTTTAAAGATGAATTCCTCATTAATTTTTAAATTGTGTTTATAGAAGTCATCATTATTCAATTTTCTTTCCTTTCCTCTATGAAGCTTGCATTCATCAATTGTAAAGAAGCGTAGGAAATATGCTGAATATTTAAGGCAGTAGCATTCAATCAATTTCTGTTAACATTTGTGGAAGATCAAATTTAATTCTCTTGTGGAGCAGCGACTTGAAAACTTTCCCTAATCCAGCAGCTAGAAGAAGTATAAGCTTTGTTAAACCTTTTACTGAGCCACAAGTTATTCTCAGTGTAACCAGGCTATTTAATTCTTTAAAAATATTTGTGGTATTTTTGAAGTGGAGTTCCACCAAACTTAGGCACCGGTAGGATGATTCAAAAATTAATACCTTTGTCATTAATACACATAGAGTCAAAGTTTTGCAAATTCAAAATGACCACCCAGTAATCTGTCTGCCTGCTAGATGAAGACTAGCATTGTTTTGGGGCCAATATCAGAATTTAGATTTTCTGCAACACACCAGTCGCCATATCTAGTATACAATGAATTGCAAACATGTAAGGAAATAGGGTATGTAATCCATAACCAAAAGGGAACGGTTTTTAGCTGAAACCCAGATGACACAAAATTTGAAATGAGCAGACAAGGATTTTAAACCAGCTATTTAAAATATGCATGTGGACCAAAAAAAAAAAAAAAAAAAAAAACATAAATAAAATGAAGCAAAATAAAAATCCAGGATATTAGAGAGGTTAAAATGTACAGCATCATAAAGAAAAATATTATTTGATGGAAATATTAGAAGATTAGAGATGCCAGAAGAAAGGTAAAGATTAGTAGCGCACGTTAAGCTAATCATGTTGAAGAATAGGTGGGAAAATATTATAAAAAAGTGAAAAGAACCTTAATGTTCTATGAAACAATAAAAAGTGGCCCAACATACGAGTAACTGGAGTCCCAAAATAGAAGAAATTAGAGATGTTATGAGAAAAAATATTTGAACAAATAATGATTGCTGCATTTTAGATTCATTATTATAGATCTTACAGAAAAAAATCACATACAAATCCAAGAAGTCAACAAAATGTAAGCAGAATAAATACAAAAGAGCCACACCTAGTCACATCATATTCATACCGCTGAAAGCCGGATATATAGAGAAGATTTTATGGGCAACAATAGGAAATAAGAAGATATTAGATAGAAGAGAAAACAAACTATGTTTTATAAATCTTGAGCACATACTAGTTGATGCACACAAGAAATGATGATGAAAATATATCATATTCATGACTATAAGAGAAGTCTCAGTTCATTTTAAAATATTCATATTACATCAAGCATATTCTCTGACCACAGTATAATTGAAATTATGAAGGGCAAAATATCCAAAAATGCCAAATGTTTAAAATTAATCAGAATGTTTCTAAGTAAGTGAAGAGTTAAAAAAGAAATCACAAGGAGATTATATGATGTATTGAATTGTATAACAATGATTTTAAAAAATGTCAAAAGTTGTAAAGTGAGCCAATGTACTGGGTGAAACATTTATTTCAGTCTGTAGCTTGAAAAACAATAAATGTCTGAAATGAATGACACACATTTTAATCTTCAAAAAAAAAAAAAAGAGCAAATTAAATCCAAACTAAAGATAGGAAGGAAATAATTTATAGAAGATCACAAATCAATGCGATACAAAGAGATTAACAACAGAAAAAATAACAAGAGTAGGGGGCGGAGCAAGATGGCCGAATAGGAACTACTCCAGTCTCCAACTCCCAGCGCGAGCGACACAGAAGACCGGTGATTTCTGCATTTTCAACTGAGGTACTGGGGTCATCTCACTAGGGAGTGCCGGACAATCGGTGCTGGTCAGCTGCTGCAGCTTGACCAGCGAGAGCTGAAGCAGGGCGAGGCATCGCCTCACCTGGAAGCGCAAGGGGGAAGGGGATCCGTTTTCCTAGCCAGGGGAACTGAGACACACAACACCTGGAAAATCGGGTAACTCCCACCCCAATACTGCGCTGTAAGCATACAGGCATTCCAGGAGAATATATCCCACACCTGGCCGGGAGGGTCCCACGCCCACGAAGCCTCCCTCACTGCTAACACAGCAGTCTGCCGCGATCTATCCGCAAGGCAGCAGCGAGGCTGGGGGAGGGGCGCCCGCCATTGCTGAGGCTTAAGTAGGTAAACAAAGCCGCTGGGAAGCTCGAACTGGGTGGAGCTCACAGCAGCTCAAGGAAGCCTGCCTGTCTCTGTAGTCTCCACCTCTGGGGACAGCGCACAGCTGAAGACCAACAGGGGAAGTAGCGGGAGCCGGTGCAGACGCGAACGACTCTGTCTGACAGCTTTGGGGAGAGCCGCGGATCTCCCAACGCGGAGGTTGAGATCTGAGAACGGACAGACTGCCTGCTCAGGTGTGTCCCTGACCCCTGAGTAGCCTAGCTGGGAGAAATCCCCCACTAGGGGCAGTCTGACACCCCACACCTCACAGGGTGGAGTACACCCCTGAGAGGACACTTCCAAAGGAAGAATCAGACAAGTACACTCGCTGTTCAGCAATATTCTATCTTCGGCAACCTCTGCTGCTGATACCCAGGCAAACAGGGTCTGGAGTGGACCTCAAGCAATCTCCAACAGACCAACAGAGAGTCCTTCTGACTGTCAGAAGGAAAACTATCAAACAGGAAGGACACCTATACCAAAACCCCATCAGTTCGTCACCACCATCAAAGACCAGAGACAGATAAAACCACAAAGATGGGGAAGAAGCAGGGCAGAAAAGCTGGAAATTCAAAAAATAAGAGCGCATCTCCCCCTGCAAAGGAGCGCAGCCCATCGCCAGCAACGGATCAAAGCTGGTCAGAGAATGACTTGGACGAGAGGAGAGAAGAAGGCTTCAGTCCATCAAACTTATCAGAGCTAAAGGAGGAATTACGTACCCAGCGCAAAGAAACTAAAAATCTTGAAAAAAGAGTGGAAGAATTGACAGCTAGACTCATTAATGCAGAGAAGATCATAAACGAAATGACAGAGATGAAAACCATGACACGAGAAATACGTGACAAATGCACAAGCTTCAGTAACCGACTCGATCAACTGGAAGAAAGAGTATCAGCGATTGAAGATCAAATGAATGAAATGAAGCGAGAAGAGAAACCAAAAGAAAAAAGAAGAAAAAGAAATGAGCAAAGCCTGCAAGAAGTATGGGATTACGTAAAAAGACCAAATCTACGTCTGATTGGGGTGCCTGAAAGTGAGGGGGAAAATGGAACCAAGTTGGAAAACACTCTTCAGGATATCATCCAGGAGAACTTCCCCAACCTAGTAGGGCAGGCCAACATTCAAATTCAGGAAATACAGAGAACGCCACAAAGATACTCCTCGAGAAGAGCAACTCCAAGACACATAATTGCCAGATTCACCAAAGTTGAAATGAAGGAAAAAATCTTAAGGGCAGCCAGAGAGAAAGGTCGGGTCACCCACAAAGGGAAGCCCATCAGACTAACAGCAGATCTCTCGGCAGAAACTCTACAAGCCAGAAGAGAGTGGGGGCCAATATTCAACGTTCTTAAAGAAAAGAATTTTCAACCCAGAATTTCATATCCAGCCAAACTAAGTTTCATAAGTGAAGGAGAAATAAAATCCTTTACAGATAAGCAAATGCTTAGAGATTTTGTCACCACCAGGCCTGCCTTACAAGAGACCCTGAAGGAAGCCCTAAACATGGAAAGGAACAACCGGTACCAGCCATCGCAAAAACTTGGCAAAATGTAAAGACCATCGAGGCTAGGAAGAAACTGCATCAACTAACGAGCAAAATAACCAGTTAATATCATAATGGCAGGATCAAGTTCACACATAACAATATTAACCTTAAATGTTAATGGACTAAATGCTCCAATTAAAAGACACAGACTGGCAAACTGGATAAAGAGTCAAGACCCATCAGTCTGCTGTATTCAGGAGACCCATCTCACATGCAGAGACATACATAGGCTCAAAATAAAGGGATGGAGGAAGATCTACCAAGCAAATGGAGAACAAAAAAAAGCAGGGGTTGCAATCCTAGTCTCTGATAAAACAGACTTTAAACCATCAAAGATCAAAAGAGACAAAGAAGGCCATTACATAATGGTAAAGGGATCAATTCAACAGGAAGAGCTAACTCTCCTAAATATATATGCACCCAATACAGGAGCACCCAGATTCATAAAGCAAGTCCTTAGAGACTTACAAAGAGACTTAGACTCCCATACAATAATAATGGGGGACTTCAACACTCCGCTGTCAACATTAGACAGATCAACGAGACAGAAAGTTAACAAGGATATCCAGGAATTGAACTCATCTCTGCACCAAGCGGACCTAATAGACATCTATAGAACTCTCCACCCCAAATCAACAGAATATACATTCTTCTCAGCACCACATCGCACTTATTCCAAAATTGACCACATAATTGGAAGTAAAGCACTCCTCAGCAAATGTAAAAGAACAGAAATTATAACAAACTGTCTCTCAGACCACAGTGCAATCAAACTAGAACTCAGGACTAAGAAACTCAATCAAAACCGCTCAACTACATGGAAACTGAACAACCTGCTCCTGAATGACTACTGGGTACATAACGAAATGAAAGCGGAAATAAAGATGTTCTTTGAAACCAATGAGAACAAAGATACAACATACCAGAATCTCTGGGACACATTTAAAGCAGTGTGTAGAGGGAAATTTATAGCACTAAATGCCCACAAGAGAAAGCAGGAAAGATCTAAAATTGACACTCTAACATCACAATTAAAAGAACTAGAGAGGCAAGAGCAATCACATTCAAAAGCTAGCAGAAGGCAAGAAATAACTAAGATCAGAGCAGAACTGAAGGAGATAGAGACACAAAAAACCCTCCAAAAAATCAATGAATCCAGGAGTTGGTTTTTTGAAAAGATCAACAAAATTGACAGACCGCTAGCAAGGCTAATAAAGAAAAAAAGAGAGAGGAATCAAATAGATGCAATAAAAAATGATAAAGGGGATATCACCACTGACCCCACAGAAATACAAACTACCATCAGAGAATACTATAAACGCCTCTACGCAAATCAACTAGAAAATCTAGAAGAAATGGATAATTTCCTGGACACTTACACTCTCCCAAGGCTAAACCAGGAAGAAGTTGAATCCCTGAATAGACCAATAGCAGGCTCTGAAATTGAGGCAACAATTAATAGCCTACCCACCAAAAAAAGTCCAGGACCAGATGGATTCACAGCTGAATTCTACCAGAGGTACAAGGAGGAGCTGGTACCATTCCTTCTGAAACTATTCCAATCAATAGGAAAAGAGGGAATCCTCCCTAACTCATTTTATGAGGCCAACATCATCCTGATACCAAAGCCTGGCAGAGACACAACAAAAAAAGAGAATTTTAGACCAATATCCCTGATGAACATTGATGCAAAAATCCTCAATAAAATACTGGCAAACCGGATTCAGCAGCACATCAAAAAGCTTATCCACCATGATCAAGTGGGCTTCATCCCTGGGATGCAAGGCTGGTTCAACATTCGCAAATCAATAAACGTAATCCAGCATATAAACAGAACCAAAGACAAGAACCACATGATTGTCTCAATAGATGCAGAAAAGGCTTTTGACAAAATTCAACAGCCCTTCATGCTAAAAACGCTCAATAAATTCGGTATTGATGGAACGTACCTCAAAATAATAAGAGCTATTTATGACAAACCCACAGCTAATATCATACTGAATGGGCAAAAACTGGAAAAATTCCCTTTGAAAACTGGCACAAGACAGGGATGCCCTCTCTCACCACTCCTATTCAACATAGTGTTGGAAGTTCTGGCTAGGGCAATCAGGCAAGAGAAAGAAATCAAGGGTATCCAGTTAGGAAAAGAAGAAGTCAAATTGTCCCTGTTTGCAGATGACATGATTGTATATTTAGAAAACCCCATCGTCTCAGCCCAAAATCTCCTTAAGCTGATAAGCAACTTCAGCAAAGTCTCAGGATACAAAATTAATGTGCAAAAAATCACAAGCATTCTTATACACCAGCAACAGACAAGCAGAGAGCCAAATCAGGAATGAACTTCCATTCACAATTGCTTCAAAGAGAATAAAATACCTAGGAATCCAGCTTACAAGGGATGTAAAGGACCTCTTCAAGGAGAACTACAAACCACTGCTCAGTGAAATCAAAGAGGACACAAACAAATGGAAGAACATACCATGCTCATGGATAGGAAGAATCAATATCGTGAAAATGGCCATACTCCCCAAGGTTATTTATAGATTCAATGCCATCCCCATCAAGCTACCAATGACTTTCTTCACAGAATTGGAAAAAACTGCTTTAAAGTTCATATGGAACCAAAAAAGAGCCCGCATTGCCAAGACAATCCTAAGTCAAAAGGACAAAGCTGGAGGCGTCACGCTACCTGACTTCAAACTATACTACAAGGCTACAGTAACCAAAACAGCATGGTACTGGTACCAAAACAGAGATATAGACCAATGGAACAGAACAGAGTCCTCAGAAATAATACCGCACATCTACAGCCATCTGATCTTTGACAAACCTGAGAGAAACAAGAAATGGGGAAAGGATTCCCTATTTAATAAATGGTGCTGGGAAAATTGGCTAGCCATAAGTAGAAAGCTGAAACTGGATCCTTTCCTTACCCCTTATACGAAGATTAATTCAAGATGGATTAGAGACTTAAATGTTAGACCTAATACCATAAAAACCCTAGAAGAAAATCTAGGTAGTACCATTCAGGACATAGGCATGGGCAAGGACTTCATGTCTAAAACACCAAAAGCAACGGCAGCAAAAGCCATAATTGACAAATGGGATCTAATTAAACTAAAGAGCTTTTGCACAGCAAAAGAAACTACCATCAGAGTGAACAGGCAACCTACAGAATGGGAGAAAATTTTTGCAACCTACTCATCTGACAAAGGGCTAATATCCAGAATCTACAAAGAACTCAAACAAATATACGAGAAAAAAACAAACAACCCCATCAAAAAGTGGGGAAAGGATATGAACAGACATTTCTCAAAAGAAGATATTCATACAGCCAACAGACACTTGAAAAAATGCTCATCATCACTCGCCATCAGAGAAATGCAAATCAAAACCACAATGAGATACCATCTCACACCAGTTAGAATGGCAATCATTAAAAAGTCAGGAAACAACAGCTGTTGGAGAGGATGTGGAGAAATAGGAACACTTTTACACTGTTGGTGGGATTGTAAACTAGTTCAACCATTATGGAAAAGAGTATGGCAATTCCTCAAGGATCTAGAACTAGATGTACCATATGACCCAGCCATCCCACTACTGGGTATATACCCAAAGGATTATAAATTAGTCTACTACAAAGACACATGTACACGTATGTTTATTGCGGCACTATTCACAATAGCAAAGACTTGGAATCAACCCAAATGTCCATCTGTGACAGACTGGATTAAGAAAATGTGGCACATATACACCATGGAATACTATGCAGCCATAAAAAAGGATGAGTTTGCGTCCTTTGTAGGGACATGGATGCAGCTGGAAACCATCATTCTTAGCAAACTATCACAAGAAGAGAAAACCAAACACCGCATGTTCTCACTCATAGGTGGGAACTGAACAATGAGATCACTTGGACTCGGGAAGGGGAACATCACACACTGGGGTCTATCATGGGGAGGGGGGAGGGGGGAGGAGGGAGGGATTGCATTGGGGAGTTATACATGATATAAATGATGAATTGATGGGTGCTGACGAGTTGATGGGTGCAGCACACCAACATGGCATAAGTATACATATGTAACAAACCTGCACGTTATGCACATGTACCCTAGAACTTAAAGTATAATAAAAAATAAAAAATAAAAAAAAAAAAAAAAAAAAAAAAAAAAAAAAAAAAAAAAAAAAAAAAAAAAAAAAAAAAAAAAAATAACAAGAGTAAAATTTCATTCCTTAAAAAATCAATACAATCTATAATCATCTAATAAGTGTGAATCAAGACACTAAAGAGATAATATGAATTATGAAACTCAGGAATAAAAGAGATATTCTATAGAAATTAAAAGGAGAATTTTATAATATTATAAACAACTTTACGCTGATAAATTTGACAATTTAAAATGGATGAATTTCTTAAAAATCAAAACATAAAAACTGAGATTAGAAGAAATAAAAACCCTGAATACATCTATGTGAATCAATTACATTGAATTTGTAATCAATATTTTTCCCAAAGTATATAATTACTTCATATTTTTACTGATAAATCTGAGCAATTATTAGGAAGGAATCATCACAATCTTAGACTTTGCTTTAGAAAATAGAAGAAAGAAAAGAGAAAACACTTCTCAATTTATTTTATGAGACTGTATATGTCTAGCACTGAAACCTGCAAAAAAATTATGAGAAAAGGAAAATATTTTAAAAGATCAAAATCTGTCATTAACTGGAAGTACACATCCTTAAAACCTAAAATCAATGCTATAAAACAAACAACTCTCCTTGGACATGATGTATTAATATATTAATTATGGTTAGATATTAATTTTGTCAAATAATTTGCCTATCCCGGTTTTGATGAGTGTGTGGTTTTACTTTGCAATATGGAAGACTGCATAGATTTTTTTCCCAAAAATTACCTAAAAGAAAGGATAAAGCCCTGTGGAAGAAATAATTGGCCAATTATCTTAAATGTATGCTTTCCTGATATTAGATATCCCAGATAGATTGATCTAATAATTTCATATTTCTTGTTATAACTTTGGTGAATCTTACTTTCACTGAAAGTCGCCTTACTGGAAAGATTCTACAGTTATTTTTAAGCAAAGGTATATGATATATTCATTAAAATCAAAAGGGGTATGGTCAATGATAATCCATCAGAACTTATATAAGCATAAACCATTCAAAATTACTGAAGTAACAAGTTTAATTATTTTGCTCCCCTATGAGTTTAATGTTGTGTTACAGTGACAGAGAGATGGTAGAAGGAGAGAGACACATTTTTTATAGAAAAACCATTCAAATTTCTTTGCAGATTGCATTAAAAAATCTTGCATATTTTACTAACAATTTGAGTCATCTGATGTGGACACACATCACTTTAATTTTGTATTGTTTAGGTACCTTTTATCAAATCCACCCTGATAGTATTTACAGATGGTTTCTTTCCTTGAGGATTTTAAACAATAGTCACTAAGAAATTAAGCCTACAATATTTCAGATTGTTTCTTTTTGCAATAGATACATACAGTTCAGTATACCATGCTTCCCTAGTATAAGAGCTAATGGAAAAATAAAATGTATATTTCAAAGAAGTAGTTGCTCATTCTTTATGAAAGTCTTTGTTACATATTTGGCTGTGTTTATATATGCCTTTATCTAAACCCAGTATTTTTCTTCCACGTTTGCTAATGAACTACTGAGGATATTAATAAAGTTCAATATAAAAATTGGCTACATTAATTATTAAGGATTCTTGTAAATTTCCAAGTCTGACTGAAGAATCATTTATTTAAAGTGGGAAAATTTTAATAGACTTACTTATACAAATTTACATATTTTAAAACTTATTTAGGTCAAAATATTTAATTTTATTTTCAGATAAGGTATTACATTAAAAAATTTGGAAGACCTTGAAATTGATTGAAAAGTTAAGATATAATTAGGTATTCTTTATTTTAAAATTATCTAAAGGACCATTAGATGTAAACATTTTAATCTTTATTTGTCAGCATTAAGAAATATAAAAATAGCATATATATCCATGTAACAAGCCATACAGGAGTGTAGATGTGAGGAAATTAAACAATTTCTGTTGATACACCAGGTAGGTGAAAGTGTCAGCTTGAAGAGCTTAGAAATAGAAATAATATTAAAATATATACTAATAACAGCAACAGATGCAATATAAAATCTATATGTAAATGTAATGCTCTTGATGTGCCATTATTACCATCTCTGGTTTCCCTAAGAAGTAGCAGTTTTTAATTTTCAGTGAGAAATATTATTCATCCATTAATCTCCTCCTAGGTCCACTTTGTGTTAGTAGACTCTGTAATTGGCCAAATTTGTGAAACTTATTAAAGCTAATAGTATCTTTAGCCACTTAGACACTGCTATCTCTGTACTTCCTAATATACATCTGTATTTTACTTCCATAGTACTCCATACTTAGTGATGCAGAAAGTAAGTTTCCATTTTTTTGTGGTAAATTACTTACAAAATCTAACCTCTTAGTAAGTTTTTAAGTATACTTTATTGTCAACCGTATGTATTTTTTTTTTTTTTTTTTTTTTTTTTTTTTTTTTTTTTACTGCAGATCTTTAGAAATTTTCATCTTGCATGACAAAAACTCTATATCCATTGAAGAATAACACCTCATTTTCCTTCTTGGCAGATAATGGAAACCATCATTCTACTTTCTATTTCTATGAGTTTACTATTTTGGATATCTCATTTAACAGAGCCATGCACTATTTGTCCTTCTGACTGGTTTATTTCACCTAGTATGCTGATGTCAGTTTCATCTATGTAGTATATGGCAGGATTTTTATTTATTTATTTATTTAGACTGAGTCTCGCTCTGTCACCCAAGCTGGAGTTCAGTGGTGTGATCTCAGCTCACTGCAACCTCCACCTCCCAGGCTCAAGCGATTCTCCTGCCTCAGCCTCCAGAGAAGCTGGGATTACAGGCATGTGCCACCACGCCTGGCTAATTTTTGTATTTTTTTTTTGTATTTTTTTTTTTTTTTTTTGAGCTGGAGTCTCACTCTGTCGCCCCAGGCTGGAGTGCAGTGGCGCGATCTCGGTTCACTGCAAGCTCCGCCTCCCAGGTTCACGCCATTCTCCTGCCTCAGCCTCCCGAGTAGCTGGGACTACAGGCGCCTGCCACCATGCCCGGCTAAATTTTTGTATTTTTAATAGAAACGGGGTTTCACCCTGTTTGCCAGGATGGTCTCGATCTCTTGACCTCGTGATCCACCAGCCTCGGCCTCCCAACCTGCTGGGATTACAGGCGTAAATCACCGCACCCGGCCAATTTTTGTATTTTTAATAGAGAAGAGGTTTCCCCATGTTGGCCAGGATGGTCGCGAACTCCTGACCTCAGGGTGATTCACCTTCCACGGCCTCCCAAAATGCAGGGATTACAGGCGTGAGCCACCACACCTGATCAGGATTTTATTTTTTAAGGCTGATCAAAATTCCCTTATATGTTATATACCATATTTTGATAGGTATTGCATAGGATCTATAAATAGTTATTTTGGTTAGTATGAATATTTCAACAACATCAGGTCTTCCAGTCTATAAACACAGGTTAAATTTCCATTTACTGACATCTTTAATTCCTTTCATCAGTGTTTTCAGTATGTATTTTACTTTCTTGTTTATTTCTAAGTATTACATTCCTTTGGTATTATTAAAAATTAGACTTTTAAACACATTTTCTTTGTGGATTGTTGTTATTTTACATAAACACTGGCTTTTGCATATACATTTTGTATGCCGCAATTGCTGAATTCAGTTGTTATCTGAAGTGTGTGTGTGTGTGTGTGTGTGTGTAAGGTGTTGCTTTCTCATATATGGCCTTTTTATGTTGAGGTAATATCCTTTTATTCTTAGTTTGATTTTTTTTTATCATAAAAGCATGTTGAATTTTTTTTTTCAATGCTCCATTCTGTGTCTACTGAGATGATCATGTAATTTTTAACCTTGGTGTATCACATTTCTTTTTGTATGTCGAACCATTCTTGCATCCTAAGAATAAGTCCCACTTGATCATGGTATATGGCTATTTTAATGTGCTATTGTCTATGGGTTGCTAATATTTTGTTGAAAATTTTTGCATATATATTTATAAGGGGTATTAGCCTGCAGTTTTATTTTCTTGTAATGCCTGCCTGACTTTGGTATCAGGATAATGGTGACCTCATAAAATGAGTAAGTATTCTCTCCTCTTCAATTGTTTTGGAAGAAGTTGAGAAGGATTAGTATTAATTCTTCTGTAAATGTTTACTTGACGTCTGCAGTGAAGACATGGTCCTAAGCTTTTCTTTGTCAAGAGATTTTTAATTATCAATTCAATCTCCTTACTTAAAAAAAAAAAAAAGATGAGAGTAGGAATAAACAAAATAGACAATAGAATAACAATTTAAAACTCAAGAAAAATGAAACTTTGTTTTCTGAAAACATCAAGAAACTTGACAAAACTTTAGTTTTTTTTTTTTTTCCTTCCCACTGCTAATTTTGGATTTTGCTTGTTCCTTTTTTAGAGTTGCTTGAGGTATAAAATTAGGTTGTTTAAATAATATGCTTTCTTTTTCATGTAGTGTAAACTTTCCTCTTCGTACTGCATTTGCTCTCTTATCAATTTTTATGCTATATTTTTTTCTTTTCATTTGTGTCAAGATGTTGTCTAATTTTTTCTTATTTTTTTCTTGAAGCATTGCTTGTTCGATACTGTATTAATTTTCACATATTTATGATTTTTTTTAGTTTTCTTTCCTTTATTGATTTACAGTTTTCTTTTATTGTCATCAGAAAAGGTACTTGGTATAACCTCAGTCTTCCTAAATGTGTTAACACTTGTTTTTTGACCTAATATGTGATCTATGCTTGGGAATGTTCTATGCATGCTTGAGAAGAATGTGCATTCTTCAGTTGTTAAATGGAATGTTCCATATATGTTTTTTAGGTCCATTTAATTTATTATATCTTTCAAGTTTTGTTTCCTTTTTTAGGTTTTGGTCTTGATATTCTACCCATTATTGAACATAGGGTATTAAAATCTTCTCATTTGTGTTGTCTATTTCTTCCTTCAATTCTGTTAATACTTGCTTTATGTATCTGTATGCTCTGATGTCGGGTGCAAATATATTTATAATTTTATACATTCCTGGTATATTGATCATCTTATTATCATATAATGTCTCTTTATGTCTCTTGTGACAGTTATTGACCTAGAGTCTATTTTGTCTGATGTAAGTATAGACATTTCTACCCTCTTTTGGTTACTAATTGCATGGAATATTTTTTACATCCTTTCACTTTCAGCCTATGCATGTTCTCAAATGAAAAGTGAGTCTTTTATAGAGGGTGTATAGCTGGATCTTGTTTTTGTATCCATTCAACCACTTTACGTTCTTTGATTAGGGTGTTTATTTACATTTAAAGTAATTATGGATAGGGAAAGCCTTAATATTGCGATTTTCTTCATTGTTCTCTCTCTGTCTTACAGGTTTTCTTGATCCAATCTTCCTCTTTTGCTGTCTTACATTAAGTTTAGTTGATTTTTATAGTGATATGCTTTGATTCCTTTCTCTTCATTTTTGTGTATCTCATATAAGTATTTTCTTTTTGATTACCATGAAGCTTTCATTAAACAGTTTTTAGTTATAACCAGCTAACTGATAACAATGCAGCATGAAACACATACAAAAACTTTACTTTTTTACTCCCCCCAGTTTATTATTAATATCATAAATTTCATTTTTATATTGTGCATCCATTAAAATATTTACATAGTTATAATTATTTTTATACTTTTATTTTTTAACTTTCACACCAGAATTCAGTGATGTATACACACTTGTTACAGTATTGCAATATTCTATTTGTGTGTGTGTGCTCACGTATATCTATCTTTATTGACGTCGTTTGGATTATTTGTCCCCTCTCAAATCTCATTTTGAAATATAATTCCCAATGTTGGAGGTGAGCTCAGGCCTGGTGGGAGGTGTTTTGATCATAGGGGCAGACTTCTCCTGAATGACTTGGGCCATCCCTTTGGTGATAAGTGAGCACTTTTTCTGAGTTCACACAACATCAGGTGTTTTGAAAGTGTGTAGCATCTCCCCACCCCCCACCCACACACACACTCTTTCTATTGTTCCTGCTTTTGCCATGTCCCACCTGCTCTCTCTTCAACTTCCTTCATGATTGTAAACTTCCTGAAGCTTCCAAGAAGCTGAGCAGATGTTGGTACCATGCTTTCTACAAAGCCTGCAGATTGTGAGCCAATTAAAGCTCTGTTCATTATAAATTACTTGGTCTCACATATTTCTTATAGTAATGAAAGAATGATCTAACAGAAAATTGATATGAAGGAGAGAGGCAATGCTGAAAAGATACTTGAAAATGTAGAAATGGCTTTGGAACTGGGTTAAAGGCATAGGTTGGAAAAGTCTGGAGGGCTCAGAAGAAGGACACAAAGATCAAGGAAAGTTAGGAACTTCTTAGGGACTAATTATTAGGCCATTCTTGCATTGCTATAAAGGAATACCTGAGGCTAGGTAATTTATGAGAAAACTGTAATCGGCCAATGATTCTACAGGTACCATAGGAAGCAGAATGCTGATATCTGCTTCTGTGAAGGTCACAGGAAGCTTTACTCATGGCAGAAGGCAAAGCAGGAGTAGGCATATCACATGGCCAGAGCAGGAACAAGAGAGAAAAAGAAAATGTGGGAAGGAGTGTCACATAGTTTTAAATAACCAAATCTTATGTTAACTCAAAGTAAGAACACATTTATCATGAATAAGATGGCTCAAGCCATTTATGAGAGATCCATCCTCATCATCCAAACACCTCTCACCAGGACCTATATCCAACAATGGAAATTACATCTCAAAATAAGGTTTGGAAGGAGACATACAAAGTATATCATCTGTTCCTCCCCTCTCAAATAGTATGTCTTTCTCACATTTCAAAATAAAATCATCCCTTCTCACTAGTCTTCCAAAGTCTTAACTCATTCCAGCATTAACACAAAAGTCCGAAGTCTCATCTGAGACAAGGAAAGTTCTTCCACTTATGAGCCTGTAAAATAAAAAACAAGTTATTTACTTTCTGTATATAATGGGAGTTTAGGCATTGGGTAAACACTATTATACTAAAAGAGAGAAATTGGACAAAAACAGAAGTTACAGTCCCCATGCAAGTATGAAACCCAGCAGCGCAGTTATTAAATCTTAAAGTTCCAAAATAATCTCCTTTTACTTAATTTCCTACATCCAGGGTACACTGATGCAAGGAGTGGGCTGCAAAGGCCTTAGGCAGCTCCATCACTGAGACTTTGCAGGGTTCACCTCTGAGCCTGCTCTCAGAAGTTGTAAAGTGCCTGTGGCTATTCCAGGTTCAAGGTACAAGCTGCAGGTGGATCTACCATTTTGGGGTCTGGAGCATGGAAAACTCCTTTTCACAGGTACACTAAGCAGTGTCCCAGTAAGGACTCTGTGTGGGGACTCCAACTCCATATTTTCCCTTGGCACTGGCCTTGTGGGGATTCTCTGAGGCTGTTGCCCCACAGCAGGCTTCTGTCTGGACAGCCAGGCTTTTCCATACATTCACTGAAATCCAGGTAGAGGTTGCCATGCCTCATTCACTCTTGCACTCTCTGTGCCTGCAGAATTAACATCACATGGAAATAACCAAGGCTTATGTCTTACACCCTCTGAAGGGGTGGCCTGAGCTTTACCTGGGGGCCCTCTGAGCTGAGGCTGTAGCTGGAGCAGCTTGGATGTATCAAGCATCATCCCAAGGCTGTGCAGGGTAGCAGGGCCTTGGGACTGGCCCATGAAACCATTTTTATCTGCTATGACTCTTGGTCTGTGAGGGGTGGGGCTGCCACAAAGGTCTCTGACATGCTTTCAAAGCCTTTTCCCATTGTCTTGGATATTAGCATTTGGCTCTTTTCTAGTTATGTAAAGTTTGGATTCCTCTACCAAAAGAGGTTTTTTTTTAGTTTTTTGTTTTTTGTTTTTTATCTGCCACATGACCAGGACGCAAATTTTCCAAACTTTTATACTCTGCTTCTCTTTTAAATATAAGTTCCAACTTTAAGTCATTCCTTTGCTCCCACATATGAGCATAGGCTGTTAGAAGCAGCCAGGACAGCTCTTGATAGCATTGCTCATTAGAAAATTCTTCCACCAGATACTCTAAATCATCATCCTCAAACCCAAACATCTACAGATCCTGAGGGCATGGATACAATTTAGGCAAGTTCTTTGCAAAGGCATAACACAAGGCAGTTTTGATCTAGTACAAAGTAAGTTCCTCATTTCCATCTGAGACTGTGTAAACTTGAATTTCACTTTCAGTATCACTATCAGCATTTTGGTCACAATCACTTAACCAGTCTTTAAGAACTTTCAAACTTTGCCTGATCTTCCTTCCTTCTTCTGAGACCCCCAAACTCTTCCAACATCTACCTGTTACCAGTTTCAAAGTTGATTTCGCATTTTCAGGCATCTTTGTAGAAATGCTGCACCCTTTGGTACCAATTTTTGTGCTAGGCCTTTCTTTTATTACTATAAAGAAATACCTGAGAATAGATAATTTATAAATAAAAGAGGTTTAATTGGCTCACAGTTCTGTAAGCTTCGCAGAACACATGGTGTCGATACCTGCTCAGCTTCTGGAGAGGACTCAGGAATCTTACAGTTATGGCAGAAGTCGAAGAGCCATATGGCAAAAGAAGGTGTAAAAACAAAATGAGGGAGATGCCACACTATTTTAAATAACCCAACATATGAACTCAGAGCAAGTGCTCACTTAACACCACAGGGATGGCCCAAGTCATTAATGAGGGATCTGCTTCCATGATTAAAACACCTCCCAGCAGGCCTGAGCCCACCTCTGCTTTGGGAATTGCATCTCAACATGGTAGGGGTCAAACATCCAAACTGTGTCATTCTACCCCTGGACCCCCAAATCTCATGTCTTTTTACATTGCAAAATACAATCATCCCTCTCAACAGACCCCCAAAGTCATATCTCATTCCAGCATTAGCACAAAAGTCCCAAGTCTCATGTAAGAAAATGAAAGTCCTTTACATTGACAAGACTGTCAAATCCAAACAAGTTATTCACTTCTAAGATTCAATGAAGGTAAAGGCACTGGGTAATCTTTCTCATTTTATTAGCTAAAAGAAAGGAACTTTAGGGCCTGTGAAAGTTTGAAACCCAGTATTGCAGCTATTAAATCTCAAAGCTCCAAAATAATCTCTTTTGACTCCACTTTCCACATTCAGGGCACACTGATGCAAGGAGTGGGCTTCCATGGCCTTGGGAAGCACTGCCTTTGTGACTTTTCAGGGTTCAGCCCCCATGACTACTCTCACAATTTGAGTGTCTGCAGCTTTTTCAGGTACAGGGTGCAAGCTGCCAGTGGATCTACATTATGGGGTCTGGAGGATAGCTCCACTAAGCTGTGCCCCAGTGAGGACTCTGTGTGGGGTCTCCAATCCTATATTTTCCCCTGGGACTGCCCTAGTAGAGATTTGTTGTGAGGGGTCTGTCTCTGCAGCATGTTTCTGCCTGGGCATCTGGGCTTTTTAGTATATCCTATGAAATCTAGGTGGAGGTTTTTACTCTCACACTCTGCATACCCACAGGCTTAGCACCACATGGAAGGTGCCAAGGCTTTTGGCTTGCTTATACCCTCTTGAGCTGGAGTAGCTGCTCAAGCTGTACCTGGGACCCTTTGTGCCATGGCTGGTGTTGGAGCGGATGGAAAGTGAGAAAAATCATGAGACTGCTTAGGGCAGCTGGTCCCTGGGTCTGACCCACAAAATATTTTTCTTTCTTCTAGGCTTCTGATTCTGAAATGGGAAGGGATGCCACAAAGGTCTGTGAAATGCCTTTGAGATCTTTTCCCCATTGTCTTGGATATTAGCTCTTGACCCTTTTTAGCTATGCAAAAATCTCTAGCAAATGGTTTCTCCACAGCCTACTTGAACTCCTCTCCCCCAAAAGCTTTATATTTCTCTGTCATGGCCAGGATGCAAATTTTCCAAATGTCTCCCCTCTGCTTTCTATTTAAATAGAAATTCCAACTTTACGTCATTTCTTTGCTCCCACATCTGACTGTAGACTATTAGAAGCAGACAGGCCACATCTTGAATGCTTTGCTGCATAGAAATTTATTCCATCAGCTATTCTAAGTCATTACTCTCAAATTTAAACTTCCAGGGATCCCTGGGGCGGGGATAAAATGTAGCAAAGTTCTTTACTAAGGCATAACATATATGACCTTTTACTCCAGTCCCATATAGGTTCCTAATTTCCATTCAAGACAGTGTCAACCTGACCTTCACTATCCATGTCACTATCAACGTTTTGGTCATGGCCTAATACACCTATGACAAAGCTTTATACTGTTATATACTTTTGTATTGTCATCCAGTATTATTTCATTTCAACATTAGAAACTCCCTTTAGCGTTTTACTCTAGTAGTGATGAACTCCGTCAACATTTCTTTATCTGGAAGAGACTTTATTTTTTCTTCAGTTTGGAGAGTAGTTTTGCAGATACAGTATTCTTGGAGTGTATTTATTTATTTATTTATTCAATACTTCATATGTATCTCATCCCATTCCCTTTTGGCCTGCAAGTTTTCTGCTGAGAAATTTGCTGATAGTCTTATGGATGCTCCCTTTTATGGGACAGATTGTTTTTCTCTTGCTCCTTTCAAAATTTTCTCTTTAACTTTTATCAATTTGATTGTAATGTGTCTTGGTGTAGAATTCTTTGGGTTTATTCCAGTTGAAGTCCTTTGGGCTTTTTGAATCTGAAGATTAATTTCCTTCCTAGATTTGAGTTCACTTTGCCATTATGTCTTTAAATAACCTGCATCTCTCTTTCTCTTTCTCTTCTCCTTCTGGAAACTTCATGAGTCTTTTACGGTTTCTTTACTTTTTAAAATTAAAATATTTTTATCTGAATAATTTCAAATGACTTGTTTTTAAGTTTGCTAATCCTTTGTTCTGCTTGTTCTAGTCTGCTATTGAATCTCTCTAGAAAACATTTAGTTCTTATGTATTTATGCACCAAAATATCTATTTGGTTCTTTTTATATACTTTCTATCTCTATGTTGATATGACATTTGGTTTATATATTATTTTATTGAGTTCACTGAGTATCCTTATAATGATAATTTTGAATTTTTGTCATGTAATTTACATAATTCAATTATTTAGGTTAATTTTATGGATATGTACCTTGTTTTTCTAACTGAGCCATGTTTCTCTGATTTTTTGTGTGTTTTATAACTTAGTGTTAGATCTGCACATTTGAAAGAACAGCCACTTCTGCCGGTCTGTATAACCTGGCTTTTTACAGGTATAGACTTTTATCAATCAGAAAAAATAGTAATTCTGGTGGCATCTCAAACCTTTCTTGTAAATGCATCTTCTCTGGACTTGGATTTGTTCTTCTCTTTTTGGGGAAGGTCATAATTGTTTTCTCCCTCTGATGTCTGTGGTCATGGTTCTCCAGAGCTGCTGCAATCCATCCAGCCCTCTTTTGGTTTCAGAACCTCCCAGGCTTCTAGAGTATAATGGATCTCATCAATGCTCTGACTTAGGTATGACAGAAACCATTTCCTTGGGAAGCTCCCTAAAAAGCAATATGGTTACATGCATACTCTATGTCAGGCCTCTGAGCCGAAGCTAAGCCATCATATCCCCTGTGACCTGCATATGTACATCTAGATGGCCAGAAGCAACTGAAGATCCACAAAAGAAGAGAAAATAGCCAGATCCTGCCTTAACTGATGACAGTCCACCATTGTGATTTGTTCCTGCCCCACCTTAACTGATCAATTGACTTTATGACAATACACCCTCCCCACCCTTGTGATAATGTACTTTGTGATATTCCCCAACCCTTAAGAAGGTACTTTGTAATATTCTCCCTGCCCTTGAGAATGTACTTTGTAAGATCCACCCCCTGCCCATAAAAATTTGCTCCTAACTCCACCACCTATCCCAAACCTATAAGAACTAATGATAATCCCACCACCCTTTGCTGACTCTCTTTTCACACTCAGTCCACCTGTACCCAGGTGATTAAAAAGCTTTATTGCTGGTGGCTCACGCCTGTAATCCCAACACTTGGGGAGGCCAAAGCGGGTGGATCACGAGATCAGGAGATTGAGACCCTCCTGGCTAACACACAATGAAATCCTGTCTCTACTAAAAATACAAAAAATTAGCTGGGCGTGGTAGCGGGCACCTGTAGTCCTATCTACTTGGGAGGCTGAGGCAGGAGAATGGCGTGAACCCAGGAGGCTGCGCTTGCAGTGAGCTGAGATCGTGCCACTGTACTCCAGCCTGGGCGACAGCAAGACTCCATCTCAAAAAAAAAAAAAAAAAGAATTGCTTTATTGCTGGCACAAAGCCTGCTTGGTGTGCTTGGTGGTCTCTTCACACGGATACTTGTGACACTCTACCCTTTTCTTTTCCTGGTAAATGAGAGATTGCCCAACTCTATTGGTCTCTGTGCGCTGTATGTTAGGTCCTCTGGAACAGCAGTAAGGTGCTCAGCTCTCTTGTTCTCAGTGGCCCTCAGGTATTATATAATATGCCAGATTCACTTAGTGCTTTAAGACAAGTAGATATACCTAATGTAAACGATGAGTTAATGGGTGCAGCACACCAACATGGCACATGTATACATGTGTAACAAACCTGCACGTTGTGCACATGTACCCTAGAACTTAAAGTATAACAACAACAACAAAAAAGACAGGTGAAACAGAAACCAGTTTTTTGGTCATCCCCCAAAACTGAAACATTGGATGAATAGTTTAGCTCTTTTCCTTTCCAGGGAGAATCTGGGAGTTGGGGGTTTTCTCCTTCTCATTCAACCCTGAACAAATGGTAGTGCATTAGATGTGTTGGTACATGCTGGTACACATTTTCACCTGTGTTTTCATTGGCCCCTTATCTGATGCCTATTAGTGCTTGATTCAGGCAAGATAGGAACCAGTTTCTCAGGCAGACTCTCAAAATCTTTGCATCTTAGATATAGATACACATTTCAGGCTTTTCTATCCTTCCTTAGGGAGAAGCTCAGAGTTGGAAGTTTTTTCATCAATCACACCTGGCTGAACCAGGGAGCGTGACTATGTGACTATGGTGAAAGCCATGAATTTTTCTATCAGCTTTTGTGTAGTTTGTTTTATGGTTCAGGAACTTCTTTTTTTTTTTTTTTTGAGACAGAGTCTTGCTCTGTCATCCAGGCTGGAAAGCAAGGGCACTATCACAGCTCACTGCAACCTCTGCCTCCCAGGTTCAAACCATTCTCTCTGACTCAGCCTCCCAAGTAGCTGGAATTACAGGAGTCCACCACCATGCCTGGTTAATTTTTGTATTTTTAGTAGAGACAGGGTTTCACCATGTTGGCTAGACTGGTCTTGAACTCTGGTTCAGGAACTTCTTTACCGTTTTCTGGATTTTTCATACAGGGAATTTTCTTCATGTATTGTTGAATTGATGGTTTGTTTTTTTTTTGTGAGGAAGAAGGGTCTGGAACTTCCTATTTTGCCATTTTGCTGAGAATAATTTTGTCATTTTGGAAAGTAATTATATAAGCTTTGGAGTTTTCTTTGGTTAAATAAAAATGAAAGAAAAATTCATCTGGACTGATTTCCCTGTGCTCTCTCACTGCTCATGTTCAAAAGTTCCAAGGGCTAATTTTAAGATGGAATAAAATTAGAAAAGAAAAGTAATAAATAAAAATGGGAAGTCCTTCAAAATTATGAAACTATAGTCATCTCTTCTTATCTGTGGTTTATTCATCATTTGAAACAGAAATGTTTCAAATCTAAAACATTTGATAAAATATAATAAAATTAATACACATTTTATATATAGTGTATAAATATATAGTATATAAATATATAGTGTAACAACTATTTGTATAACATTTACATTGTATTAGGTATTATAAGTCATCTAGATATGATTTAAAGAACAGGAGAGGGTTTGCTCCCGAGTAGCCTCCCAGCTACAAAAAAATTGAGGAATGACTGTACAGTGTACATTTTCAATCTGAAAGCAGCAGGTATTTTATGAATGTATGAAGAATACCAGATTACCAGAACAAAATTACATACTATCCATACCACTACCCATACCACTTGAATTTTTTAATCTCATTTTTTATATTAATTTTTTAAAGTTTTTTTGGCTGAGTTTTTTATTTTACCTCAACCTTCATATAATACCTAGCATAAATTTACCATTACTAATTTGAATTTCCTGTAATTAATGATAATACATAATGCTGGAAATGGATTTGTCTTAATAAGAAAGCTGAACTACATCTGAAATTTATATTCATGTTTTATGATACACAGAGCAAAATGACACTTTTGTGCCTAGTCACTTGTAAGTAAATGGTTTATTGTTTACCACAAAAAATTGAGACCCTTCTTACCATTGTATGTTCTCAAACTAAGACGGGGGTTGGAAGTTGGTGCAGTTTTGTTATTCCAAGCAGTATTTTGTAGTTTATAATTCTGCTGCCTTCTGAGGTATTTATGAACTATCTCCTACCTGATATTTAAGGAACTGATTTTCAGTTAATGGTCCTTAGATTAGCTGAGGCAGATATTGAACCACTTAAAATGGACAGTTAGCAAAAATTGGAAACTCTTAGAATCTCAAATCCCGCTCTGGGTAAAAATCACAGATAATATGTATTAACAGAGACACCTGAAGGTCTCCCATAGCTCTATGCCCTTTCAAGGTAATGCATAAATAAATGAGATTTTGTAATCATTCTACTGATTTAATAAAGCCAATTTATGTATTTTGGAAAAAAATGATAAAAGCACCTTTTAATAAATTAATGTCCCAATTGTACGTGATAGTTTATTCACTACTTAAGCTATAGTAAACTACTTTTAAACAATACAAAATATATGTATATTTATGTTTATGGAGCGCACTTAGTTGACATTTAGCTTGTCACCTACAGAATTCATTGACAGGCTGTTATATGTATTCAATATCATCACTTTCTTTTCTTGGAATAAGCAAAAGTAAGACATGAGAAAATCGTCATTACTGTTTAAATATCCCATAAATAATTTAAGTTACACCTTAATAAGTAAATGCAAGTGGATATGAAGCTAAATCAATGTCATATTCTACAACTTTGTCTCTTTCTTTAAGCAAACTTGTGCCAAATTAAGTGAATTATACGAAGAAGCATTTTATTGCTCTATTTCCCTGTTTACTTGGATTTTTGAGGGTTTAAAAAAACTAATGTTGAATTTTAGATACAAATAAGAAATTTTACAAAGGCTCCTAGATTGTGGTGCATGCTCATGTTCTTTATACTAAGTAATAGAGCATTTGATTAGATTCCAATCACCTAATTCAGGTGAGTCTAAGTCTAATCATGGCTTTTGGTCATCTCTTCATCTCAAGAACTGGATAGTTAGCAAATTACTAGCTGCTTCCTTCTGGTGTCACTTTATTAATAAGAGAAATTTAGTTATTCTCACCATATTTCCTCTATTGATGAGCCATTGTCTTTAAAGCATTTCAAACCACGTGGTTCAATGTAAAAAATGAGTGGAGGCATCAAAAATTTAAATAATTAACATACTGCGTAAACCATGGCTTAGTTCACTCTATCTCTGTGGAACATTAGGAATCAGTTGTAGAGGTCTACGCTCTGCAGTCATGATGTATTCTAAATGCAGTCCTTTAAAATGATTTTTCTTTTTTAGCACATTTGTTTTACAGGTTATGCAACACAAATTATTTTTCCAAGAAGTCTATGTGTTCTCAAAAATTCAAACAGTAGGTGCTTTGAGATGTGCAATGTACTTTAAAATATTTCAGCATAGGCAGTATGGCATTCTGTACTCATTCATTAGTTTAAATTTCTTTTAGGATTCTTCAGTTTCCCTAATCAGAAATTTACATCTAAGATGTGGTTCGTTAGCATTATAATTAGAAAGTCTCACTCTGTAAGAGACTTCCAGAAGTGCTTCCTTTATCTTTATATCTGTTCAAGTTTAGCAACTTTTTTATTAGAACAACAGATATTAGAAATGTATATGCTTCTAACATACAAATGATGTGGGTTTTCTAACATATCATTGAGTCAGTCTTTCCTCTTGCAAGAATGGCATTTAAAACTCTTGAACATTATGTAGCTTTTATTCTTAGGGATAACACATGGGTCTTGTTTTTTAAAGGTCTTAGGTTATCTACAATTGAAGGATTATGGTTATGGTTGAATGAAGCCAATAAGATTAACTGAACCTGCCTCCAGAATATGGATTTATTTACCTGAAATAAATTTTCACTGAAAAATGTGATTTGAGCAGTTAAACTATAGGCAGCTAAAGCTTTATTCAGATGATGAAACAATTTGAATAGCTTTTTATGCTGGTTTTATTACCTAAGTTTAGATATAAATTAGAATTTAATCTGATATGATATGCTTTTATTTTACCTGGTTGCTAGATCTTTAGTTAGTAGCTGATTTTTACCAAAAATTAGAGACTATATACTCTCATTTGCCAAAAATGATTGGTTAGTTGTTCATGAAATAACATAGGCTGCTTTGTAGTGATATGAGACTTGTATGCAATGCTTAAAATATTAGATTGAACCTTTTGTGTTCCATCTTTCTATTGTATGTACTTGCTCCACAAACTCTTAGCCAAATTTTTAAGGCCTAAACTTTTTCTAATATTTATTATATAATCAATGATATTTTCTTTCTTATGGGAAACAAATAAGCTTAATGTATTACAAATTTTCTATGAAGAAAGTCACCAAGTTGTTTTCTCCTTTTCTAGCAAGATAAAATTTGCATCATTGCAACAAATCATATGTAAAATATGTAATGTTTCTATGGGAAATCTGCCAAGAAATTGTACCACTTTACTGTATAATTTAGTCCGTTCAGTTTCTGGAAATAGAAAGGAAAAGATCAAAAGCACAGGAAGAATCCATGCTTGGTGACTACCTATTCCTTATAGATGGTGCTTTTTCTCGAATGCTCACATGGTAGAAAAAGCGAGGCAACCCTTTGGGCCTCTTTTATAAAGTCACTAATTCCATTAATGAGGGCTTTGCCTTCAAAATCTAATCACTCCCAAAGTCCCCACCTCTCAACAGCACCATCTTTAAGGTTAGGTTTTCGACACATGAATTTTGGGAAACATAAACATTCAGACTACAGAAATAATATTGCTATTATAAAGGTCCCATCCATTGTACTGTCAACTGAAGAATGATGAAGTTCACAAATTTGGAAAGGAGAGCTTTTTTCTCATAAAGGATTGTAGCCTGCAAGATGGCCATGCTGCCAGACTGGGAAACATAGCCTCTGGTCAGAAGCTGGAAACAGACATTTCAAGTGAGGAGCAAAGGAAACAGGAATTTATGCTGAGCAGGATGGCCAAATACACATACTCATTAAGCCACAGGAGGAGTCATGGATATTTATGAAAGGAGAAATGTGTGCATGTGCAATGGCACTTCATGCCCTTCGTGGGTATCATATTAAAAAAATGACAGTGTTAGCATGATCTGACAGTGAAGTTTTCCACCTTCTGACATTAAAGTGTGAAACAAAGGACGTGAAAACTCTTACTGTGCATTCTCTTTAGGCTGGCCAGAAGCACCCCATGATTGGTGGTCTCCTATCAAGTAAAAATGAAGGGGCAGCATAAGGTGTTTGGCTGATATCCTCAGTAGAGTCTTTTGAAAAGGCTAGTTTCTGTTTAGTCCTTAGGGAAGAAAGGCCAATTGTGGTTAGCAGGGGAGGCAGTATAAGGAGGCATGACTGACACCCCATCCAATCATGGCCAAGAATTTAGTTTTCAAGATTGCTCTGGCAGCCGCATGGCCAAGAGATGGTTTGCTTAAAATTTTATCTTTAGTTTACAGTACCTTTCTCAAAGGATAAAATAACTTTGTGAAGTTATGAATAGATTTCAGACTAGACAATGTTGTATCAGAGAGTGGTATCTAAGGACTAAAACATGCTGCTTTTCAATTTCAAGCAGAACTCAGACATTTCCCCATGTTCCTAAAAAA
Source organism: Rhinopithecus roxellana (assembly GCF_007565055.1). NCBI lineage: Eukaryota > Metazoa > Chordata > Mammalia > Primates > Cercopithecidae > Rhinopithecus > Rhinopithecus roxellana. The sequence goes on along the minus strand of NC_044554.1, from coordinate 29,107,931 downwards.
GCATGAATAATTTAAGATGGTGAGAAATTAAAATAAAATTCTGAGCCCTTAAGTGACTGAAGAGGGCCCCTCTTGGCCAAGAGGACCACAGGGAATCCTGGGAATCTGAGTTCCATGGCCATGATGAAATGCTGGGCAAGCCTCATCATACCCCCTCCCTGACTAACCTTATTAGATTTTCATCTCTAAGAGGCCACATACAAATCAAACCTTTTCAAAGACTCTACAATGTTAAAATTGATTACTGGCTTATTGTCCCAGGTACAGAACACCAAAGATGAAATTAATCATACTTTCACCCTTTTCTGAGATGTCTGCTTCCTCTATTCTCTTTTTCTTCAAATATTTACCTTAAAAATGTAAAATGTAGATTCATTGGCTGCTACCTACAGTCTCACAAGTGTGTAATCATGCATTGTACTCTTCCCCCCCTTTTAAAGAAAAATGTCTAAGTACTAAATCTCCTCGCACCTCCATGGAAAGAAAAACTCCCTGGTGCCACAGATGTGTCTGTGACTTGCATTTTTTCTGAGGCACTCCCACAAACTGTCTCAATAAACATTGATGATTTGAGACTCAAGCCTCAGTCACTCATTTTGGTTGTCGATGGCAATACGGGTAATAGTTGAATGTTGGTAATATTTTTTATAAATCAAAAATGGATGTTTTTAAGTGACTAGTGAAATTATCTTTGATATTTCAAAACATCTACCTTCTTTTATATTTAAAGAAACAAAAGTAAGCCAATTTGAAAATATCACCTAAGTATTTTTAATCTCATGCTATAATAACATTCCATGCTATAATAACATAAAAAACTGAGAACTCATATGGGGGTTAATTTAGTGAACTTTGTATTTTAAAAGTTTCTAACGGACAAATTATTTAGTTTGTTGCAAACACTGAGGAAAGAGGAAGCTCAGGATGGCTTTGTAGGATTTGGCTGTGTATGCAGGTAAAATCTTAAAGACAACAGATGTATTCATACATTATAGAGCATTAACGATACTGTATTTTAAAATTAAGCATTACAGTAAAAATGTAATATAGTTTAAGTAGCCATAATTTCTGTTACTTTTGGGCCTGGTAGCCAATGTACCAAATATTCACATTGTCAGTAGACTGGAGTCATCCCATACAATATGTAGTTTATCATTCTTTCTCTCAGAAGGAATTCAGTTGTCAAGGTAAGGCCAACGTCTTGGCCTAGTGGTATTCTATAAACTTAATATTCCATACTGATTTCAGATCCATTTACTTCATGAAAACAATCCATATTTCATTTATTGACTCATAACAGATTAACACAATTTATAAATCCTTAGAATAACTACTGTAGAGAAAGAGAGAAGGACAAAGAGATGGACACAGAGAGAGAACAAATTATCAGAAGCAGAAGGAGGGAAACATAAAAATACTAAAAGGATAAGGCAAAAAAATGACAATATCATGACGATATCACTGACATTTTGGATGAAATACGAAAATTCTTTGGCAAAGCATCCTACAGAAATTGACAAAAGAAGAAAATAGATCTGAATAGCCTTATATCTGCTTAGGAAATTAAATCTGTTATAGGAAACCTTATCTTATAAAAAACAGATATAAATGTTTTCACCAGAAGAAATAATAATAATCTGACACAGAATTTTTCAGGAAATGCATGGCGATGAAAAAAGTTTTTAACTCATTTTATGATCCCTGAATAACTCCAATATCAAAGCTTGTAGGGACATTACAAGAAAAAATCTTATCAAGAGCAATGTTACTCATATGCACAAGCACAAAATTTCTTTTAAAAAGCACAGTAGATGTTGAAATAAATAAAGAGAGCAATAACTCTGATCAAATGCATTTACCTAAGGAATGTTAAGATTTGATATTCACAAATCAAACTTTGTATTTCACACTAACAGATGAAAGAAGAAAACAATATGATGGTCAAACGACTCATTAAAAGCATATGACAAAATCCAAAGCCTACTCACAGTAAAAGTTTCAGAAAACTTGAAATAAAAGGAATTCCTTTATAATGACATATAAAGTGTAATATTTTAAATGGTTTTTATTTAAGACCAGAATAAAAGGTACCTGTTCTCATCATTTTTATTCAACATTGTTATGGACTAATTATGTTACCCCACAAATTTATATGTTGAGGCCCTATTTCCCTACTTGGCTGTAATTGGGAAGTAATTAATGTCAAATGAGATCATAAGGGTGGGGCCCTAAGATAATATGACTGCGGTCCTCATTAGAAAAGAGACATGAGATATGCATCTACCCAGAGTAAAAGACCATGTGAGGATAGAGAAAAAATACAAGTATCTGTAAGCCAAAGAACAAGAGTCCTTGGGAGAAATCAAACCTTCTGGCAACTTATCTTGGAATACCAGCCCCTAAAACGGTGAGAAAATCAGCTTCTGTTGTTTAAACAACCCAGTTAACCATTTTTTTTGTTATGGCAGCCCTAGCAGACTAATATAGGACACATATTATATCAAAGATTTTAGCTGGTGAAATAAAACAATAAATAAATCACAGACATAAAACAGTTTTTACTTGCAGGACATATAATCCAGTATTTAGACAATCTTAGGATATCTCAAAAAATATAAAGAAAATAGTAAATTTTTATAAATCTTGGGATTCAATGACAAATTTACAAAGATGTATTTTTCAGTACAAGCAAAAAAAATTTGCAAAATTAAGTACATATAAATAGAAGATGCATCAAAAGCATAAAAAGGAATAGGATTAAGTTTAACAAAAGATCTATAAAACTGCACTGAAAACCACAAAACAGTGTGGAAATAAATTAAGCAACACTGAAGTAAATAAATAAGCACTTTGTTTATGGATAGAACAACTAAAAATTAAGTTGCAGGCCGGGCGCGGTGGCTCAAGCCTGTAATCCCAGCACTTTGGGAGGCCGAGACGGGCAGATCACGAGGTCAGGAGATCAAGACCATCCTGGCCAAAATGGTGAAACCCCGTCTCTACTAAAAAAATACAAAAAACTAGCCGGGCGAGGTGGCGGGCGCCTGTAGTCCCAGCTACTCGGGCGGCTGAGGCAGGAGAATGGCGTAAACCTGGAAGGCGGAGCTTGCAGTGAGCTGAGATCCGGCCACTGCACTCCAGCCTGGGCGACAGAGTGAGACTCCGTCCCCCCCCCCAAAAAAATTAAGTTGCTAATTCTACCCTAAATCAAAAATCCAATAATTGTAGAAATTGGGTAGGCTGATCCTAAAATTTACTTAATACAAATAACACACATAAGCTATACCAGGTTTAAAAGAAGAAAATAAATGGTGCAAGGTTTATACATTTTCTATTAAAATATTTACTATAGAGCTACTGAAATCAAGATATTAGAGATAAGAACAGAAAACTGGATCAATGGAATAGAACACAAAGTCCAGGGAAAAGAAAAATAGGTGCAGTCGGATGATATTTGACAAAGACTTTAAAGCAATTCAGTAAAGAATAGTATTTTAACTGGTGATAATGGGCAAGTACACACACACACACACACACACACACACACACACACACACACGTGGGGGAATGACCATCTCCAGCTCACAGTATACACAAATCTTAATTTGAGCTAGACAATACACTTTAACATAAAAGTTAAAAAATAATTTTTCTAGAAAAAAACATAAGAGAATGGGTTTGTGGTCTTGGGGTAGACAGATAATTTTTAGAGACAAAAATGTTGACAAATTGAAATCAATTGTTTTAAAACACACAACTTCTGTCCTTCATAAAAATTAGTTAAGAAAATTAAAGCACAAATGACAAACTGGGAAAAAATATCCACAATGAATATAATTGACATTATATTTGTGTATAGATATATATTTGAATAAAAATATTAATAAAATACAAACATCCTAAATTTAAAAGGCAACATATTTTAACAGATACTGTGCAAATCAAAGTATCTGATGGCCAGTAATATAGCCATTACTTGTAGCCAAAGGAACTTTACATTATTGAAAAAGTATATACTGCTTTATACACCACCATAATAACTACAACTTAAAATTCTGAAAACATTAAACATTGACCCAATTGCGGAGCAGCAATCATATATTTATTTAAAGACACATATGATATAATCATTTTGAAAACTGGCTGTTTCTTATAAAGTTAAGCATGCACTTAAAATAAGACCTAGCAATTTATTGTTCAGTATTAATTAACTCAAGAGAAATAAAAATATGTATCTATGAAATGACTCATAAAATTATGTTTATAATATATTCATGATATCTACGACTGGGAACCACATTAAGGTATGCACCCACAGAAGAATAAATATGTAATTTTGATAAATTCACTTGTTGGAATATTTCTCAGTAGTGATAATGAATGAACAAATACTATACAATTTGGCTAAATCATAAAAATGTAATGTTGAGCAATAAATTCAGAAATGAAATATAACATTCTCTATGTTTTCATTTATGTGGATTTCAAGACTAGGCAAAACTAATCTGTGATGATAAAAAGTATCAGCACAGTGGTTATCTACTGAGTATAGAAGATGACTTCAAAAGAGAGAAATAAGCTTTCTTTGTTCATGGAAATAGTCTATAGATTGATAAAGACTGTGGAGTTACATGGAGATATTTGTCAAAAATATCTACTTGAGTGTTTAAGATCTATGCATTTCACCAACATGAATTTTATGTCAACAAAAAACAAACAAACAAACAAAAAACCAAGACTTTGGATTTGATCTATGTGCTTGAAAATTTGTCCTCTAGATAACTGGAATCTAGAAGAGTTTACTGATTCTGATATTTCAGGCAACTTCCAAGGATACTCTAGCCAAATATTTGCTGCATAGTTTCCCAGACCTACCATAACAAAATACTATATATTGGGGGGCTTAAACAAGAGAAATACATTTTCTCACAGTTCTTGAGGCTAGAAGTCTAAGGACAAAGTGTCAGTAGTTTCAGTTTCTTCCAAGTCCCAGCTCCATGGCTGCCTTCTCACTGCATCCTCTCAGGGACTGTTCTTTGTGTATACATCACTGGAATCTTCTTCAGCTTATAAGTTCACCAAGTATGTGGCATTAGTAATAAACAAAGCCATACCACCCTTAGGGATGATCTTTTTGTTGAAAAAAAAGTTTTGTTGGGATTCAATTCAGACACCACATAATTCATCCACTTAAAATGTACAATTAAATGGCTTTTATTTTGGTCACAGAGTTGTGCAACCATCACCACAGTCGCTTTTAGAACATTTTCACCATCTTAAAAAAAACCCTGTGTCCTCACACCATCACCCCCTACATCCTCCTACCCTCATTCTATCTCTCGGCAATGACTAATATACTTTCTGTCGCCATAGATTTGCCTATTTAGGACACTTCTTATGAGTAGAATTATATAATATGTGGCCTTTTGTGATAGGCTTCATTCACTTAGCATAATATTTTCAAGCTTGTAGCATTATGTCAGTACTTTGATTCCTTTTAATGGCTGCATAGTATTCTACCATATGGATATATCACATTTTGGTCGTTCATTTATCACTTCTTAGATATTATGGTTATTTTAACTTCTTGATTCTTGTGAATAATGCTACAAGGTTTTCATGACAAATACTGCAAAAGCAACTGCAACAAAAACAAAAATTGACAAGTGGGACCTAACTAAACTAAAGAACTTCTGCACAACAAAGGTAACTATCGATAGAGTAAACAGACAATCCACAGAATGGGAGAAAATATTTGTAAACTACACATCTGATGAAAGTCTAAAATCCAGAATCTATAAGGAACTTAAATCAACAAGGAAAAAACCAACAATCCCACTAAAAATGGGAAGAGGATACGGACATATCTGAAAAGAAGACATACACATGGTCAATAAGCAAATGAAAAAAATGCTCACCATCACTAATCATTAAGAAAATGTAAATCAAAACCACAATGAGACACCATCTCACACCAGTCAGAATGACTTTGAAAAAAAGTCAAAAAGTAACAGAAACTGACAATGTTTTGGAGAAAGGGGAATAGGTATACACTGCTGGTGAGAATGTAAATTAGTTCTGGCACTGTGGAAAGTAGTTTGGAGATTTCTCAAAAAACTTAAAATAGGACTACCATTCAACTCAGCAATTCCATTCCTGAATATACATACCCAAATGAATATAAATTGTTGTACTAGAAAGACACATGCACACATATGTTCATCACAGCACTGCTCACAACAGCAAAGATGTGGAAGAGTGTAAGAAGGTCATTACTGTGTTAAAATAATTCATCTTTCAAAATAAAACAGAGAAACTGACTAGTAGTACATAGCCTGAGATGCTTATGTTTTTAAAACTCCCTCTACATTTAATATGTCTTTTGGTAGAGTTATTTGTTCATTTGTTGATGCTGTTGTACAAAAACAACAATCTGGCTGGAATTAGGCTCATATTGTGAAGAATATAATCATTGTAAGAAGTAGGTGAGAGTGAATTACTTTATGTGTTAAATCATAGAGGATTTTTGAACCTCCTGAATTTTGAACTTCAGTTTTTTGGAATATTAATACTAAATGAATAAAAATATCAAGTATATCATAATAGAATAACGTTCATATGCAAATTTCAAGTATTTCTACATTTCTAAAAATTGAAATATCAAAATACATTCATTTATTTCCATTGTGTAATCTCTGATGAGGACAATGCATAACATTGGATGTAGGTTACACTATGGTCCTTTGGAGAGTAAAGTCAAAACTGCCCACCAGTTGTCTACAGAGTGTCTATAAAAGACAGGCAGCTGATTGTAAGTGAGTAGTCCCATGAAGGGAGGACACAGGTTTAATTCCAGATTGTAATATTTAAGAAATCAAAAACCTATGAAATATTCAGGAGGCTACTTATTATATACTCTTATTTTTCCTAAGGGGGGATATTTTTTGTGAATACTCCTGGTATTCTTCTCTTCTGTCTTATGTTTCTACTGGGGATTGGATGAGTCACGTAGTTGGTAGCTGTCTTAGTCTATTAGTATGGCTATAACAAAATACCTGAGACTAAATAATTTTTTTTTTTTTTTTTTTTTTTTTTTGAGACGGAGTCTCGCTCTGTCACCCAGGCTGGAGTGCTGTGGCCGGATCTCAGTCTGCAAGCTCCGCCTCCCGGGTTCACGCCATTCTCCTGTCTCAGCCTCCCGGGTAGCTGGGACTACAGGCGCAGCCACGTCGCCCGGCTAGTTTTTTGTAGTTTTTAGTAGAGACGGGGTTTCACCGTGTTAGCCAGGATGGTCTCGATCTCCTGACCTCGTGATCCGCCCGTCTCGGCCTCCCAAAGTGCTGGGATTACAGGCTTGAGCCACCGCGCCCGGCCTGAGATTAAATAATTTATAAGTAAAATATATTTATTTCTCACAGTTCTAGAGGCTAGGAAGTCTAAGATAAGGCACTGAGAATCTGGATGTCTGTTGAGGGTCTGTTCTAATCTCACAGATTATATGGCTCATCTTCTGTTTCTGCACATGGTAGAACTAGGTTGTTCTCTTCTTTGATACCTCCCTAACACCTGGCACAATGTTGGGTATATATTATAGAAAATTAATAAATATTTACTTGACTGACTTATATTCAATTTGGTTTAATTAGTCAACTTCAATAGTCATTGAAATAATGAATTTCTTTTAGGATTTTATTTAAATGAGTTGTGTTATTTTAAACTAGGCATTTTAAAAATGTCCTTTTATTTATAAAATATTTATTTTCTTTTAACAAATATTTAAAATGTTTAAAAAACCATCAGCAAGTACGTTTCATATAAGTGCTGAACACTAACCGATTGTGCTACTGGAGCTCCAGTAAGTACATTTAAAATATTCAATTGTTTTACTTTTTAATGGAATGGAGCACATTCTTATGGGTAAAGACAAGAGAAACACAATTTTATTTTTCTCGTATCAGTTTGTTTGCACGCACAGATGGAGCTAATGAAAATGGTCTTTATTTCCCATTTGTATTTGTTATCTCCATAAATTGATGGACTACATAATAATTGGGCTATAAAATTGTTTCCACTCATTATAGGAGAATTGGGTAGAAGATATTTGAGGTTGCAGAGCACAGTGCACAATATTTCCATAAGGCTTTCTTTTCTATTTTTAAGCTCTCTTCTATTATTTTTTTCTCTCTAAGCTCTTCCAGGGCTCAAAAGCTAAGGCTAGTGTTACGTTCAGTCTGCTTTTTTATACAAAGAATTGAAAAGTGAACAAAGAGGCAGAAACACTCTCCCCTACCTTCTCTCTCCATATAATGTCATATAATTTCTGTTTAGATGTCAATGCTGCTTATGAATAAAAACCAACCAATTAAAACAGATGGAAATCAGAAGTCCAAGCAAATCCTTTTGTGTAGATGCTTAGAACGTAGATCCCACATTTAATAGAACAAACAAATCCAGTTTTCTTTCTATTCCTTTTGTTTGCCTCTCCATAGCTACAGTTTGTGAGTTTACACTTCAAATGAAAAACAATCAGACTGAAAATATAACTGTGCCTTTTCAGCTTACTTCCAATGTGAGATGAATACTAATATTTCACTCCCTTCAAACAGTCTGAAAAATTGGCCACTGAAAACACTGAGTATGTTAGTGGTGCTCTCACTGGGTCCACTGCTTCCTTCATCCTTACTTCTCTTTAAATTGAATTTCAACTCACATAAAGGAAAACAAAACACAAAAGGAAAAGAAAAAAATAGTGAAAATAATGAAAAGTGTAGAGAACAGTCATATCAGTCAGCTTCCTTACATTCTACCAGAAAATATCAGAAATCAGATTGATTTTTTGTTTTGCAGTTATGCATTTGTCAGGAAATTTAAAAAATCAATTTATGTTTGTTTGCAACCTAGAATGTCTTCTTGATTAAAAAAAAGTGTGTAATAATTTTTTTTATTATACTTTAAGTTCTAGGGTACATGTGCATAACGTGCAGGTTTGTTACATATGTATACTTGTGCCATGTTGGTGTGCTGCACCCATCAACTCGTCAGCACCCATCAATTCGTCATTTATATCAGGTATAACTCCCAATGCAATCCCTCAAAAGTTTGTAATAATTAGTTTCATTTCTCAGAATTGTGTTGGAGAAATAAATAAATGAAATTGATTTCATTTCCCATAATTGTGTTTTGAAAGTGCTGAGGAAGTAAAAGTATCCTAGGTCAATACTTAAATAGAATTTCAGTTTATTGAAAGGAATGGGTGAATATTTTGATGTTATATGATTACATGACCTGTGGCTACACACTTTTGACCACTTCCATATTCTGAAAGCACTATCTTCTATTGTCTACCCTTCTACTAAATTCACTGGGTTTTTCTGACACTTCACTGGCTTCTACTTCTGCATGAACCTTGCAGACTTCATGTGCTTGGTGCATCCTTGATAGATGTTGGTGTTCCTCTTCAAATATTCTCACTCTCTAGGCATCTCACACTATATTGGCTTCACTTACAATATATGTCTGATGACTTTCACATTTATTTCTAGAAACTAGATAGATATGCCTCATATACATCAACTGTTATTGGACATCTCCTCTTGAACTGATCACATCAACTTTCATCCAAAACCCGACTTGCCAACTTGCTTCTCCTGTATACCTTCTCACTGAAAGTATTAAATACATATGATGGAGCCCTGGTCACCATCATTTATTCTCCCATATTTCTCCGTCTTCCTCATTCCTCAAAATCAATAAACAGAAACTACTGATCCTATATTCTAATTATTTTTCTCAAGTTGCTTTACTTTTCACAATACCCCCTACTTACAATTTTATAACTAATAGCCTCCTAACTGGTCCCGCCACATAGAGTGGTATTTCTAACATGTAAAACTGTGTTACTCCTAGTCATAAATTTGTCTGTTTTTCCATTGCTGCTGGGCTAAGCTTTAAACATTCCACTGGCCCTCATTATGTCTCTAGATTCTGTTATCAGTCTTTTAATAGTACACTCTGTATTCCTATCAAATTAAAATTTTTACTTGCTGCTTCTTCCTTGAAACTTTATCATGTACGACATTAAAGTCAACTTTTACCCATCTTCTATGTACTATTTATATATCAAATTAGAAATTGCCACCTCCGAAATATTCTTTCTGATCACTCCCATGTATCTGGATTGGTTGCCTCCCACAGACAACTCTATTTCTCTATCACATCACTTACCACATTTAAAGTAAATAACTATTTGCCTATTTGTCTTCCTGACATACTGTAATTTTTATTGCATAAGTAACTGATCTATCTTCTTTACTGTTGTGCCTACATTAAATGGATAATTTTAAGTTTTTTTCAACATGTGATATTCCAGGAGGAGGCCAATAAATATTTTATTAGTTAACATTAACTAAAAGGACACACTTTTCCCTATGCCCTTTGGACTTGATAGTAGAGTTCAGAAAGTGCTGGGTATCTTCATATTGCCCTCCAGAGGCACAGAGGGAAGAGGCAAATGTTTACACATATTCGGCTTCATGATGCCTAATCTTGCTGAAGAATACTATACTATGCCCTAAGCATAGTAAGAATGAGGCAGAACTGCCAGATCCAGAAGAACCATGAAGCCTGGGGGTGGGAGTTGTATTGGTAACCAGTCAGGAATTATAAAATGAGTTTGTCTCTAATGTTTGATTGTTAGTTAGATGCTTGAGTAACTGAGGTTTATTGATCACCATTCTGTAATGGTATTGGAGTGAGGGTGGGTGGCACTGGGAATTTGTGGACTATGATTCAAAATTGCCAAACATCTAAAAAAAGGCCAATTATTTCTGACTGTTCATACTATTTATTAAAACACATTTTTTAAAGCTTAATAATTCCAGGTAATGCTAGGTGTTGAAGATCTGAAAATGGAAAAGACACAGTTCCTCTCTAAAGTAATCAAAAATATGGCAGAGGAGACAAACATATAAACAAATAATCATAATATAACAACTTAAGTACAATAATATAAATATGTGCAATTTATGGCAATGGAAGAAATCAACTCTGCTTAATTACTAGAGTAATATTTGTAAAGAAGAAAATGGCTTTGAATTTGATAAATAAGAAGGAAATTGCAAAAAGTAAAAGATGAGAGATGGCATCCTGGGCAAAGGGTATATGTACATATAGTTTAAAACAGCATACTATTTTTAGGGAATGATAAAGGGTTCTTATTTTCTATTTTATTGATTCAAATAAGCAGCTTTCTCTGTGTTCACTCACATTTTGTTTATAGCTTTCTGGTTGTTTTGTAAGTCTTTAGTTCATTTTTCCTTTCTTGCTGTCTTGCTGTGTGATTTGATAATTTTTGTAGTTGTGTGCTTTATTTTTTTCCCTTTACCTAAGGAAAGTAAATACATTAGTAGTGTATCTACTACTCAGTTTTTGCTTCATGATAACCATGAGGCTTACATAAAAACCTCTTACAGTTATAATAGGTTAGCTGATAGCTTGGTAAGTTTGAGCACGTTAAAAAAACTAGATTACTTTGCCCACCATTATTATATGTTTTCTGTGTCATCCTTTATATCTTTTTATATTGTATGTCTTTTAATAAATTATTATAGCTATAGTTATTTATAATCCTTTATCTATTAACTCTTTTATGAGAGATATAATTGATTTCCCTTTATAGTGTTAAAGTATTCTGATTTCAGTTATATACTTTTACCTGTGAGTTTCATACTTTCTTATGTTTTTCAAGTTACTAATTAATATCCTTTCATTTCAGGTGAAAGGACTCCCTTCAGTATTTCTTGTAAGACAGGTCTAGTGGTGAAGGATTCCCTCAGTTTTGTTCGAGTTTGACAGTTTTTATTTCGCCTTCATTTATGAAGAATATTTTTGTCAAGTATGGTATTACTTTGTGGCATAATTTTTTCCTTTAACACTTTGAATATGTCATCTCACTGGCTCCTGGTCTGCAAATTTTCTGCTGAGAAATCTGCTGGAAACCTTACTGGGACCAGGTTTGGTGGCTCAGGCTTGTAATCTCAGCATTTTGGGAGGCTGAGGTGGGCAGATCACTTGAGGCCAGGAGTTTGAGACCAGCCTGGCCAACGTAGTGAAACCCCATCTCTAATAAAAGTACACATATTAGCCAGGCATGAGGTACACCCCTGTAGTTCCAGCTACTCAGGAGGCTGAAGCAGGAGAATTGCTTAAACACAGGAGGCGGAGGTTGCAGTGAGCCAAGATCGCACCACTGCGCTCCAGGCTGGGTTACAGAGAGAGATTCTGTCTCAAACTAACAAACAAGAACCCCCCCAAAAAAACCTTATTGGGGTCTCCTTGTATGTGAGGATTTTTTTCTTCCTCCTGCTGCTTTCAAGATTCTCTCTTTCTCTTTCATTTCTGTCCATTTGATTATAACACACCTCGGGGTAATCTTAGGGTGGAGCCAGATTGGAGACCTTTGAGTTCTCTACACCTGGCTGTTTATATCTTTCCCAATATTTGAAAAAATTTCAATCATTATTTTTTTAAGCAAGTTTTCTATTTCATTATCTTTCTCTTTTCCTTGTTTAGTACTTATAATACTGATGTTAGCTCTCTTGCTATTCTCCTGTAAATCCCATAGGCTGTCTTCATTCATTTTCATTGCTTTTTCATTTTTTCTCTGACTTCATATTTTCAAATAACCTATTCTTGAGTTCAAATATAATTTCTTCTGTTTGAACATTTCTACTGTTAATATGCACGACTGGATTTTATTTCATTTCTTGTATTATTCAGCTCTAGAATTTCTGTTTGGTTCTTTTATATAACTTTACTCTCTCACTTAAAATTCTCATTTTGTTTGCATATTACTTTTCTGATACTATTACATTTTCTAAGTTTTCCTAAGTTCATTGAGCTTTATTAAAACAATTACTTTAAATTAGTTGTCAGAAAACTTATAGATACATTTTTAGGGATCAGTTACTGGGAAATTATTGTGGTCTTTTTGTGGTGATGTTTCATTTTATTTAAAAATATTTCTTATTGTATTTCATTAATGTCTGCTCATTTGATGAAGTAGTCATTTCTTCTAGACGTTCCAAACTGTCTTTATTGGGAGAAGACCTCCCCTTATGAGTGAGTGTGAGGACACCCACTGGGTTGGTTGTGATGGTTCTGGCTATACACTTAAACCTATAAAATATTGATGAAAAAAATTTAAGAAGACAAATATGTGGAAAACTACTTTGCATTTATTAATTAGAAGAATTAAAATTGTTAAAATATCCATACTACACAAATTGGTACAGACTAAATGCAAACCTTCTCAACATCCCAATGGCATTTTTCATAGAAATAGAAAAAAAATTATAAAATATGTAGCTAACCACAAAACATTATAACTAGCCAAAGTAATAATGAGTAAAAAAATAAAGCTGGAGCCATCACACTAGCTGATCTCCAGATATACTGCAAAGTTGTAATCATAAAACAGCATGGGACTAGCATAAAAACAGACATATCTACCAGTTGAACAGGATAGAGAGGCCAGAAATAAATCCAGCATATAAGGTCAATTGATGTTTGACAAAATTGCCAATACACATAATGGGGAAAGGACAGTGTCTTCAGTAAATGATGTTGTGAAAACTAGATATCCACAAGCAGAAGCATAATATTGCAGCCATATCTCACGCTATATACAAAAATCAACTCAAAATGAATAAAGACTTAAGTATGAGATATAATACTCTAAAAGTACTAGAAGGAAACATGCAAAAAAAGGCATCCTTACATTTGCTGGGTGTATTAGTTCATTTTCACACTGCCAATAAAGACATACCTGAGACAAAGAAATTTACAAAAGAAAGAAGTTTAATAGACTCATAGTTCACGTGGCTGGGGAGGCCTCACAATCATGGCTAAAGGTGAAAGGCACATCTCACATGGTGGAAGACAAAAGAAGACAATGAGAGCCGGATAAAAGGGGTTTCTTCTTATAAAACCATCAAATGTCATGAGACTTATTTGCTACCACGAGAACAGTATGGGGAAAACCATCCCCATGATTCCATCATTTCACACTGGGTCCCTCCCAAAACATGAAAGAAGTATGGGAGCTACAATTCAAGATGAGATTTGGGTGAGGACACAGCCAAATCATATCATTCTATACCTGGCCCCTTCCAAATCTCATATCCTCACATTTCTAAACCAATCATGCCTTCCCAACAGTGCCCCAAAGTCTTACTTTCAGCATTAACTCAAAAATCCACAGTCAAAAGTCTTATCTGGGACAAGTCAAGTCCCTTCCACCTATGAGCCTGTAAAATCAAAAGCAAGTTAGTTACTTCCTAGATACAATAGGGGTACAGGCATTGGGTAAATACAGTCATTCCAAATGGGAGTAATTGGCCAAAACAAAAGGGCTATAGACCCCATGCCAGTGTGAAATCCAGTGGAGGAGGCAAATATTAAAGCTTCAAAATGATCTCCTTTGATTCCATGTCTCACATCAAGGTCATGCTGATGCAAGAGGTGGGTTCCCATGGTCTTGTGCAGCTCTACTCCTGTGGTTTTGCAGGGTACAGCCTCCCCTGTGGCTGCTGTCACAAGATGGTGTTGAACGTCTTTGGCTTTTCCAGGTGCATGGTGCAAGCTGTCTGTGGATGTATCATTCTGGGATCTGGATGATGGTGGCCCTCTTCTCCACTGGACAGCACCCCAGTGGGGACTTTGTGTTGGGGCTTCAACCCCACACTGTCCTTCAGCACTGCCCTAGCAGACATTCCCCATGAGGGCCCTATCCCGCATCAAACTTCTGCCTGGACATCCAGGAATTTGTACACATGGTCTGAAATCTAGGCAGAGGTTCCCAAATGCCAGTTCTTGACTTCTGTGCACTCAAAGACTCAACACCATGTGGCAGCTGCCAAGGCTTGGGGCTTGAACCCTCTGAAGCCACAGACCAAGCTTTACATTGGCCCCTTTCAGCCCAAGCTGCAACAGCTGGAAACAGGGCACCATATCTCTAGGCATTACGCAGCAGGGTGACCCTGTACCCAGTCCACAAAACCATTTCTTTTTCCTATGCCTCCAGGCCTTTGATGGGAGGACCTGCCATGAAGACCTCTGACATGCCCTGGAGATATTTTCCTTATTGTCTTGGTGATTAACGTTTGGCTCCTCCTTACGTACATAAATTTCTGCAGCTGGCTCAAATTTCTCTTCAGAAAATGGATTTTTCTTTTCTATCACATCATCAGGTTACAAATTTTCTGAACTTCTATGTTCTGTTTCCCTTTTAAAACAGAATGCCTTTAACAGTACTCAAGTCACTTCTTGAATGCTTTGGTGTTTAGAAATTTTAGAAATTTATTTCACCAGATACCCTAAATCAAATCCCTCAAGTTCAGAGTTCCAAAAGTCTCTAGTGTAGGGGTAAAATTATGCCGTCTCTTTGCTAAAACATAACAAGAGTTACCTTTGCTCAAGTTCCCAACAATTCCTTATTTTCATCTGAGACCACTTCAGCCTGGATTTCATTGTCCAATCATTATCAGCATTCCATTCAAAGTCATTCAACAAGACTCTAGGAGGTTCTTAAGTTTCACTCATTTTCCTGTTTTCTTCTGAGCCTTTCAAACTGTTCCAGCCTCCACCTGTTACCCAGTTGTAAAGTTGCTTTCACATTTTGGAGTCACTTTTTAGCAATGCCCCACTCTTCCGGTACCAATGTACTTTATTAGTCTGTTTTCATGTTGCTGATAAAAACATACTTGAGACTAGGCATTTTACAAAAGAAAACATTTAATGGACTCACAGTCCCACATGGTTGGGGAGGCCTCACAATCATGGCTAAAGGTGAAAGGCGCTTCTCATATGGCAGCAGGCAAGAGAAGAGAATGAGAACCCAGCTAAAGGGGTTTCCTCTTAAAAAACCATCAGCTCTCAAGAGACATTGACTACCACAAGAACAGTATGGCTGAAATTGCCCCCATGATTCAATCATTCCCCACTGGGTTCCTCCCATGATACATGGGAATTATTGGAGCTATAATTCAAGATGAGATTTGGGTGGGGATACAGCCAAATCATATCACTGGGAAAAGATTTCTTTGAATGTAGCTGCTGTAACACAGACAATATGGGTAAAAATAGACAAATGAGATTAGATCAACCAAAGTGCTTTTACACAGCAAAAGGAACTTGCATTAGTGTGAAAAAGCAGCTTACTGTATGGAAAAAATATTTGCAAACAATTTGTTGGGAAAATGGTTAACAGTCAAAATACATTTAAAAATTCAACAGCTTACAACTCAATAGCAAAGACAAAATAATAACCCATCTTTAATTGACTTTTTTTTTCAAAATACAACATAAAAATGACTACCAGACTCATGAGAAAATCTAAAAATCATGGATCATCAGAAAAGTGTAACTCAAAACTAAATTAGATGTTGTCTCATGCCAGTTAGAATGTCCATTATAAAAATAAAATAACAAGTGCTGGCGAGGATGTGGAGAAAAAGTAACACTCATACATTGTATGTCTGTATGTAAATGTATGCACTCATTATGAAAAAACAGTAAATAAATTTCTCAAAAAGAAAATGGAATTACAATAGATCTCCACTCTTTCAGGTTTTTACTTCCCTTGTCTCAGTTATCCCCAGTCGGCCTCAGTTTTAAAATATTAAATATACAATTCCTGAAACAATTCATACATTTTAAATTCAGTGTTGTTCTGAGTAATGTAATAAACTCTCATGCTGTCCCACTCTGTCCCTTTCAGGACATTAGTTACCCCTTTGTTTAGCATATCCATGCTGTATGTTCTATGGGCAATTAGTCACCTAGTAACCATCTTGATTATCAGATCAACTGATGTGTTTTGCAGTGCTTGTGTTTAAGTAACCAGTATTTTACTTTAACTGCTGCAAAGCACAAAAGTAGTGATGCTGATAATTCAGATATGCCAAAGAGCAGCCATAAAGTACTCTCGTTAGTGAAAAGGTGAAAGTTCTCAACTTAATAAGGAAAAAATAAACATTCTGAGGTTGATGAGATATATGGTGAGATTGAATCTTCTGTGAAATTGTGAAGCAGGAAAAAATAAATTTGTGCATAGTATATATAGGGCTTAATACTATCTGCAGTTTCAGGCATCCACTGAAGATCTTGGAATGTATACCTTATGGATAGGTGGGAATTACTATTGCATGTGATTCAACAATTCCACTTCTGGATTTGTATCTAGAGGAATCAAAATCAATATGCCAAAGAAATATCTGCATTCCCAGGTTCATGGCAGCATTATTCATATTAAATTAAATTAAATTTGTCCTAAACCTTCCTTTATACACAGCAAACTGCAACCTAACAAAGTATGTTTTTGTAACAGATAGCTAAGTCATAGCCAACCACAGGCTGCCAACTGGTCACATAATGACCAAATAAGACAAATGCTGAGCTGTAACCAATCAAGTTATTTTTGTATGTTACTTCCTTTTTCTGCCTATAAATACTGCCTACTCACGTTGCTGGGTATAGCTCTCTGAATCTCTCCTGTTTCTGAGTGTTGCCCTATTCATGAATCATTTTTTGTTGGAACAAACTCTACTCAATGTAATTTATCTAGAGTTTTTCTTCTAACATTTACAACAGCCAAGATAAGGAATCAGTGTAAGTGCCCATCAATGGATGAATGGATGTAGAATATTTGGGGGGTGTGTGTGTTATGGAATACTATTCAGCCTTTAAAAAGAGGGAAATCCTGTCATTTGTAAAACACCTGATTAAACCTGGAGGACATTATTGTAAGTGAAACAAGCCAGGCACACGCAGATAAGTTCTACATGAGCTTACTTTTAGGTGAAATCTGAAAAAGTCAGACTCGTAAAAGCAGAAAGTAGAACAGTGGTTGACATTGACTTGGAAGGGGAAAAGGAAGAAATGTGGTGATGTTGGTCAAAGGGCAGAAAGTTTTAGTTAAACAGAATGAATAAGTTTTGGAAACCTGTTATATAGCATGGCAACTATAGTTAATAACAATGTATTTTTATTATAATTTATACCTGAAAATTGTTAAAACAGTAGATCTTAAAAGTTTTTACTACAGAAAATGATTAAGTATGTGAGGAGATGAATATGTTATTTAGCTTGACTTCATCATTGTGTAATCGATACATATACCAAAACATCATGTTGTACACCAAAAAATATATACATTTTGAAATTTGGTAATTATACCTTAATATAGCTTAAAAAACATAACAGAAGTAGAAATAATCTAATGCCTAAATAAATATAGAAAAAATATAGTCAACAACAATAACATGACAGTCAGTTGATAAATGGAGATAAATTATGTAAAGTTCTAGTATTGTCTATCAAACAGTAAAAGTAATAACTTGTAGTGTAATAAATAAGTGATACATGTTTTATTCCTTAGTGTAGCCACCAAATGAAAAGTAAAACACAATAGGAATAATATATTCAATAATTCAGAAAAGAAGTAATTCAAAATAGATATCCATAAAAGAGGTAAGAGAAACACACACACAAAAAACATAGGGTAAGATAGTCATAGAAAACAAAACATGAATACATTAAATGGTAATGTACTAAGTAGAATAAGATCAGCCTGGTTTTAGAGCAACATTTTCTTCTCAAGATTAATGCTAAATCAAATGCATAAATTGGTCAATTTAATTGTGATTTAAAGTTGAATTATGTTCACAAATTGAGTAATGCAATATTTGAGACTATATTTATTAGTGTATTAGGTTTCTCTAGAGACAGAACTAATGGAATACATTTTTGTATATATGAGGAGTGTATATATACACACACACACACACATACACATATATATGGGAGTTTATTAAGTATTAACTCACGTGATCACAAGGTCCCACAAAAGTCTGTCTGCAGGCTTAGGAGCAAGGAGAGACAGTCCAAGTTCCAAAACTGAAGAACTTAGAGTCCCATGTTAGAGGGCAGGAAGCATCCAGCATGGGAGAAAGATGTAGAATGGAAGCTAGGTCAATCTCCGTTTTCACATTTTTCTGCCTGCCTATATTCTAGCCCTACTGGCAGCTGATTAGATTGTGCTCACCTGGGTTAAGGGTGGGTCTGCCTTTCCCAGCCCACTGACTCAAATGTTAATCTCCTTTGGCAACAACCTCATAGACACACCCAAGATCAATATTTGTAACCTGCAATCCAATCCAGTGGACACTCAGTATTAATCATCACAGTTAGTAACTTCTTATTCAAGTACTATATGTATATATGTATATATACAGAAAATTATAGATTTCAAATATAAAGCATGATGAATTTGCAAAACTTAATATGCCCATATAATAAGAACTCATCCATAGCAGAACATTATTATAAAACTCAAAATGCAAATACAATGGTTTGAAATGTTTTTTATAATTTAAATTATAATTTCTTCCTTAACCCTTAGATTATATAATAATTAATTCTATATGCAATAGGAAGTTTTTAAAATGTTTTTTAAAAAATCGTCTATGTCTAGTTGGACCTCAGTTGTATTAAAGAATAACTTCTGAATGATTGAAAGGCTTCGGTATTTTTTGAGGCTTTTCTTATTAACTAGCATATTGTTGACTGTGGTAAACAATCCATAAGCCCTTGAAAGAATTTGAATTCTGTAGAATTTGAATATACATTTTTATAGTGTCAGCTAGTTCAAGTTTCCCAATTTAATTCCCAAAATTAAGACAATTAATTAAAACCTTAAAAAAATAATTAATTAAAACCTTAATTAATTGTTTTAATTTTGTTAAGAGAAGTCCATTTATAATTTATGATCATGTTGTAGATTATTTTGCTTTTTCTTATAGTTCTGCCAAGTGATGATTAATATCCTTTGAAGCCATTGATTGTAAGCTTATAGATTGAATATTGTGATGTCTTACTGTTGGATTAACTTTCTTATCATTATGAAATGCCAATTTTTTCTCAGTTAATTTTTTTTGTCCTAATTATTTACTGGGTCTACATTTGCATAGCTAAACAGATAAACTTTGGTCATAGTTTTCATTATAGCTTTTTATGAACCTTTGTGCTTACTCCTTCTACATTTTTATGGTTTGAGTGTGCCTTGTATTATGCATATAATTGTGATGTTGTTTTCCCAGACTCAAATGTTATTTTTTTATTGGAATAGTCTACATATATTTTAATTGCTAATAATTACTAATATAGTTTGTTGTGTATTTAGCGTTTTTCTACTGGTTTTCTCTTTAACCCACCTATTTTATATTTCTCTTTCTCCCTGTCATAGTATTAATCACATATTTTATTATCATATTTTTCTAGTAGTCCATTTGCTACTTGCACATTTTTGTTATGATTTAGTGGTTACCCTACAGCAGACTATTTCATTCTTGGTACTGTTGATATTTTAGTTGAATAATTCTTTGTTGTCGGGGTGCTATTGTGTTATATGTGATGTTTAAAAGTATTCGTGACTTCTACTCACTAGATGCCCGTTTAGTATGCACTTAATCCCCCATTGTGCCATCCAAAAGAGAGTTTTACACATTACCAAATATCCCTTGGGGACAAAATCTCCCCTCACCAACAGCCACTACCTGAAATATACAATATGCTTTCTTGAATACTATAGTCAATGAAAACTATTTATTTTGATGATCCTATGATAAAATAGAATATTGAAACACTTCAAGTCCAATTACTCCTTTCAACTTTGTGTTACATTTTCATGTATTTTAATAACACACATATTTTAGTTTCTACTATGTACTTAAATTGATGTTAAGTCAATATTAAGCCAATATTGACTTAAATCAATCTTAAGTCAATATGGAGTTATCTATAGCCACACACACACACACACACACACACACACACACACACACACACAATGTCTGCTTTTTTTTTTTTTATGTATTATACTCCTGAGCTTACTTCATTTAGAGTGTTAAAATGTACCCTCTACCAGAAGAACTTCCTTGGATATGTTTTTAATGCAGAACCACTTATAACTTTTTTCAATTTTTGTTTGTCTGCAAATATCTCTATTGTATCTTCATTTTTGAGAAAATTTCACTAGGCTTACAATTATAGCAGCTATTTCGTTCAGTACTTTAAATGTGTTATTCCATTGTCTTCCAGCTGTCACTGGTTTAGTTGAGCAAAACTTCTTAATCTCTAGGCTGCATTTAAGTTTTCCCCTTTTTACTTTGGTTCTTAAAAGTTTTTCTATAATATTCCAAACCTCTGTGTATACCAATGAGGTTGACGAATCTGTAGATTGATGTCTTTTAGTTTTGGAAAAATTCTCTGCTGTTACATATTCTAACAATTCTTCTGTCCCAGATACCATCCCGGTCTTAGTATTTGAAGCCACACATTTCTTAGCCTATTGTGCATGGTCTACATATTTTTTACATTACTTTTCTCATAGAGCATCAGGTGGTATTTTTTTTTTTTTCTTTTTTGGTTCATGTTTCTATGACTAATCCTGTGTTTAGCTTTGACCAACTTACTTTAAGACATTGTTGAGTTGATAACATCAAATATTTTAAGTTTTAGCTCTATAATGACTTTTTTTTACACAAATGCTAATTGCTGGGTAAAATCATCCATCCTTTTATGTGTTTTATATATACTTTTCATTCTGTTGTTTTTATTGTGCAGGAATACCCCATTTCTTCACGCTTTTCTTTAGTGTGTTTCACATACATTGCGACTTTTAAAAATTGAAGTTTTGCAGCAACCTTGCATTGAATAAGTCTATCGGTATCATTTTTCCAACAGCATGTACTCACTTTGTGTATGTATCACGTTTTGATAATTCTCACAATATTTCCTTTTTTATTATTATTATATCTATTACAGTGATCTTTCATATTGCTGTTATCATTGTTTTGGGATGCTACAAACTGCACCCATATAAGATGGCAAACTTAATCAGTAAATATTGTATGTGTTCTGACTGCTCCAGTGACCAGCTGTTTCCCTATCTCTCTCTGGTACCTCAGGTTGTCCTATTCCTTAGACACAGCAAGATTGAATTTAGGCCAGTTAATAACTCTACAGTAATCTCTAAGTGTTCAGGTAAAGGGAAGAGTCACACAACTCTCTCTTTAAGTCAAAAACTATAAATGATTAAGCTTAGTGAGAAAGGCATGCCAAAATCCAAAATAAGTTGATATCTAGGCCTGTTGTGCCAAATAGCTAGCCATGCTGTGAATAAAAAAAAGAAAGTTCTTAAAGAAAATTAAAAGTGATGCCTCAGTGAAGACACAAATGATAAGAAAATGAACAGCATATTGTTGAAATAGAGGAAACTGTAGTGATCTGGATAGAAGATCAATCCAGCCACAACATTCCTATAAGCCAAAGCCTAATTTCAACAAAGACCCTAACTCTTTTCAATTCTGTGTAGGTTGGGAGAGGCAAGGAAGCTGCAGAAGGAAACTTGAAAGCTAGCAAAGATTGATTCATGAGGTTTTAAAAGAAGAATCCATCTATATATCATAAAATTGCAAGGGGAACCAGCAAGTGCTGATGTAGAAACTGCAACAAGTTATCCAGAAAACCTAGCTAAGATAATTTATGAAGTATCTACCCCAAAGATTTATAGCATAGATAAAACAACTTTCTTTTGGAAGAAGATGTCATTTAGGACTTTCATAGCTAGAGAAGGGAAGTCAGTGCCTAGTTTCAACCTTCAAAGGATATTCTGACTCACTTGGTAGGTCAATTAATGCAGCTGGTCAATTAAAGTTGAAGTCAATGCTCATTTGCCATTCTAAAAATTTTAGGCCTCTTAAAAACTATGCTAATTTTACTTTAGCTGTGCTCCCGAAATGGAACAATAAATTCTGGATAACACATCTATTTACAGCATGGTTTACTGAATATTTTAAACACATTTTGGAGAGTACTTCTCAGAAACAAAGGTATTTTTTTTTGTCAAAATATTACTGTTCATTGACCATGCATGTAGACACCTAAGAGTTCTGATGAACATACACAAGGAGACCAATGTTGTTTTCATGCCTGCTAGCACAGCATCCATTCTGTAGCCCATGAATCAAGGGGTAATTTCAACTTTAAAGTCCTTTTATTTAAGAAATACATTTGGTAAGATTATAGCTGCCATTGACAGTGATTTCTCTGATGGATCTGGATAAAGTTAATTTAAAACCTTCTAAAAAGGATTCAACCATTCTAGATGCCATTAAGAAAATTCATGATTCATGAGAGGAGGCCAAAATAACGATACTAACTGGCACTTGGGAGAAATTGATTTCAACTCCAATGGAAGACTTTAAGAGAGTCAAGCCGTCAGTACAGAAATGAACTGCAGATATGTTGAAAATAAGATAACTAGAATTAGAAGTGGATCCTGAACATGTGACTGAATTGCTTCAATCTCAAGATAAAGCTTTAATGCATCAGAAGTTTCTTCTTACGAATGAGCGAAAAAGCTGGTTTCTTGAGATGAAATCAACTCCCAATGAAGATGCTGTGAACACTGTTGAAATAACAACGAAGATTTTGAATATGATATAAACTTTGTTGACTAAGACGTGGTAGGGTTTGAGAGAATTCACTCCAATTTTCAAAGGAGTTCTACTGTGGATAAAATGCTACCAAACAGCACTGCATGCTATAGAGGAAACTTTTGTGAAAGGAAGAGTCAATCAGTGTTGCAAAATTCTTTGTCGTCTTATTTTTAAAAATTGCCACAGTCACCCTGACTTTCAGTAGTGACCACTTTGATCAATCAGGCACCATCAAGGCAAGACCTTCAATCACAAAAAGATTACCATTTGCTGTAGGCTCAGATTTTTATTAGCATTTTCTAGCAATATACTATTTTTAAATTAAGATATGTACATTTTTGACATAATGTGATTGCACACTTAATAGACAATACTATATTGTAAACAGCATTATTTAAACTGCGAAGCCAAAAAATGTGTGGCTCACTTTATTGTAATATTAGCTTTATTGCAATGACCTGGAACTGAACACACAGTATATCTGAGACATGCCTGTATATTATTTTTAGTTATTTCAAAGTCTTTTTTTAACATTACTTCCTGCATTATTTGTTATCTTAATAATCCTGTATTAAGTTCAGTCATATATCTTTGTTTGTTTGCACGTTTGACAATTCTTAACCATATTTATGCACCTTGTATAGAAGAACTATGTGCCCCAATAATGTTATCATCTACCAGGGAACATCCCTCTTTTCCTTCTTTATGCAAACACAATGAGAATCTGAGCACATTGATAAAGCTTGAGATTGAGCTAGGTCTTGGCATAAACACAGCATTGGTAAATTTAGATTTTGTCCTCCTTATTTTTGATTGAGAGGCTGGCAGGTTCTGTTTATTGTTTTCATTTGTTTGTTTTGCTTTACTTTTTCCTACTTGTTCCTGAAAGACTGTGGGAAATTCAGTTCTGCCCATTAGATATTTTCAGCTTAACTCTTTAGCTTTTGGGATTTTGGGATTTTCAATCTTTAAATTATAGCAAATTAATTAATGATAGGACTGATAGGGGATTTTTTTTTTATCTCTTTCATATCCAGCTTTTTTTACTCCATCACTACAGAACCTCTAAGAGTTATTTCTTCTTGCTCTATCAGCTTACTTTCTCTAACAAAGCAAGAGTTTTAGCCCAAATCCAAGAAGCTCTGGCACCCTTATTTAAAATAGAAGTGGCTGCATATTACTTAGCTCACCTCAGAAGATATTTTCCCTTTCTGGAATTTTAGTTCATTTAACATTTATTTTTTTCATAGCTCTCTGGATGCCTTTAAATATATGTTTAAGATAAAATTCATAATTTTCTCTGTAAGTCAGTATGAGTGTTTAACTGCTAGAACATTCTGTCTTGAAGCAGAGGTCTCTCATATGTATTTTAAGATAGAAAAAAGACATAGATGAAGTCACTTGACCACGACCTTACAGCTAACACTATAGTTCAGTGTAGTGGTAAAGATCAACATAAGTCTTCAAAACTGAATTAAGTTCTATTTCCATTACAGCATGATTTGTGAAAAGTAAAACATACTGCTGACTACTAGTTATTACTTGGAATAATGTTAATTAGCCTTATGTGTAGAGAAACTCTAAATTTTAGAAAAGATTGACCTTTTCTATGTTTTAATGTTTAATTATATTTTAAATATTATTTATTCTTAGTTTATTTAAATTACATTGCTGGTTTTATTTCTTATCCAAAAGATAGAATTATGAGATAAAGCAAACCATATATCTTTACAAAACAATTTTGAAATTCATGTGGGTCACCAGATTCAATATGTTTTATGGCCATATATATATATGGAGAGAGAGAGAAAGAGAGAGAGAAAGTTGGACTTTTAAAATTATGCCTGCAAGATAAAATATTTCTTTTAAATCATCTATAATGTTTATCAATTCTTTAGGTGTTGCAACAAGAGAAATGACTAAAACTGTAAAGGTGAAATTGAAAAAAAAAATTTATATATCATAGTGATAGAAAATAAAATTGGATAAATGTAGCCAAAACAAAAGTGTTTCATAATAATAACTCTTTATCTTACTGTAGGACAGAATTTGTGTTTATTTTATCTCAGTTTTAATTCTATTACTATTGAGCAAAGCTCAATTGTTAGTTGAGAGGACTATAGAAATTTGAGTACTCAGCTTGTGAATAGTTGATAGGTAAAATACTTTGCTCTGCTCTTTCATATTCTGTTCAAAAAATTATCTCGTCATTAGTATAGGGTATATATATGAAAGAGAGAAAAATGACAAGATAAGCATACCAAGGGTCACAGGAATGAATGTACAACTATAATAAGCTGGGGAAGTTACTATTTACAAAATTTTAAATTGTGGCCTAAAGTTGTAACCTATCCTCAGTCTAAGAATACTGATTATTTAATGACCAAAGGTAAGAAAACAATACCCTTCCATAGTAATTTTCCCAATATTTGTTTCTAATTCAAGATTTGTCACATTAACTTAGAGTATAATAATCTAATCACAACGGATAGCAAGGAATGTTCTTCACATGAATGGCAACCCCTCTTCAACTGAAAAACCAACTTCAAGGTGAAATGTGGGAAAATGAAAGATGTCTCTACTATTTGTCTATTTTTTCTTGGGTTGAAAACATTGAATTTAATTTGATGCCACCTTTGATTGTACCTTTTGATCCCCTGATGTTTTGAAAAAATTTCAAATGTCTTTTATTTAACCTGCATCTCTATGATCCTTTCATAATTTTCATTTATCATTTAAGGAATAGTATAGATTATCTGGAAATATTACTCACGTATTTCTCACTTGGTTCTAGGTCTCTTCTCAATCCTGACTTCCTTTGCAATATTTAATTGAAACATGGCACAAATATAACTTAAAATAAAATTTAATTAGAAAATACAGATAGTGGAATGAAGGTATGTTTCATTGGAACAGAATGTAATTAAGAGAGACATGAGAGAATACGCGGGACAGAGACAGAACAAAGAAAGGGGAAGAAAAGGCATTCAGAGTAGTCTGAAGAGATCAGGACAGCAGATTGAGCCAGTCCTCTTGTTGGTAGAATGATTCTTGAGTTAACAAGACCATGAATGAATAATCAGGGAATAGAAAAGGTGCTCTATGTTCCAATCATCCAAGCGACATTTCTGAAATTGCTTGAATATATATATATATTATGCCTGCTTGAAAATACAAGTTTATTAAAGTTATTTAATTCAAAAAGTAAGAAAAAATTCCTTTTGGGTAGTTAGGCTTATACTTTGCAGAATCTTCTAATATCATTATAAAAGTCCCTTGTTTTGTGCCCTGAGAGTTTGTTTCGACATATCTCTTTACTGTGGAGATACTTGAGTAATACAGTAAAAGATTATTTAAATACCCTTTGGGATATAAAATTTTGCAGTGCTTTGAATACACACTTAACACACATTTAATAATTTTAACAGTTTTATATAACACGCACCATTAGGGCAGATGTGATGATAATCTTGATTTGTTTTATTATAAAATTCAAAGTTATAAATATGTTTTATTAATTTAAAAGTGATATAGTTTGTATTTCAATCAAACAGATAGCAAAAAGTGGCTGCCCCCTGAAAAACTTTTGAATATGTCTATTTTTGTGTTTCAATATTTGCAAACATATCCCTTCAACAAACAATTGAAGGTGTATGCCAGTAAAAGATGCTTTTAAAAGGCATGCATGTTTTAAAGAGACTGTCTTCTAAACACATAAAATGTCAATAATGTAAGTTAAGGTAGAATTTACTTGAAATATACTCTGAGAAAATGTCTAAAGCCTTTAATCAGATGTAATTTTCTCACATTATGTTTTTCTTTTAAATGAGGATCATCTGAAAATTGTATTTTGCAAATCATATTTGTATTTATTTCAGTATGATTTTTATTTATTGTTAATATACGTCAGCTTTCCATCAGATATTTTTTAAGTACATGATTGTCTTCAATGGGACAAACAGTTTTAGACAGTCTAATCATTTTAAAGATCAAGCATATATAATTAAAAAGCATCTTAGTTATCAAATACACAGTCTAGTAAACTACTGTAAAGAAGAAAAATATTATGGCAGGATCATGGTTTTGAAAAAGTCACTTTCTGGGCTCTGTTTGCCGGAATCAGGACCATGTCACATTATTAAAGCCAACACGTGGTATGATAGCTGGTACGTGACTAATATTAATACCATTGAAGAGGTAAAAATGGATAGTCACTTCAGCTAACTGGACAGAATTTGCATTTGTATGACATGAAAATCAATAAAGGTATTTAATGTTGGTAGATCATTTAATGTTGGTATATCAGGTAAGCATCTTTCTGGTACCACATTGCACCTTAACCATTTCCCATGAGCATATTAATAGAAACCTTGTTATAGACTCACTTACTGATATGAATAAGCCCATATTCCCAGAAAACTTCTGGGAAAATTGAAGGTGTATGCCAGTAAAAGATGCTTCTAAAAGACAGGCATGTTTTAAATAGACTGTCTTCTAAACACATAGCTTTGGGAGACTTTTTAAAAAGGCAAAGTGAAAGAAAAAGCCACTCTTCAGCAAAGAAAGAGAAAAACAAAAGTTGAAAACCAAAAAATCAGAGCTAACTTCTGGTGTTGTGGGCAACCCATACCCATCACTTAAATTAAAGAAGCAAACAAACAAAAATATTGTCACTAAAGTACTAAACTAACAGAAAAGGGTGCCAATAAGCTAAAACTCTTGTATAACACACTAATATAAAAATATTTTAAAATAAAAAAAGTCGATATAAACAAGGAGACAATTTCACACATCAAATCCTACCCCTTTCCACATTTGATAAGAATGAGTAAAATCTAGGTGAAAAAATATTTAGAATACTGTTAAAATGTTAAAAAATAGTAATAGATTTGAACAAATGGAATAAACACTGTTCTTGGATAAGATTATAGAATAAAGATATTAGATCTCTCTAAATTAATTTATAAATACAACCTAACTCCAATAAAACTTCCAACCAGCTATTTTTGGACTTGAAGAAGATGATTTTGGAGTTTATAAGGAAAACCAGACATTCAAATCAACAATAGCTAGGTAAACACTGGGGAAAATAAACACACAAAACATAAACTATGATGTGGTGGTAGTGTTATGGGTTTAATTTTGTCTCTCATTAATATATATGAAATCATAACCTTTGGAACATCAATGTATGACCTTTGGAAATAAGGTTATTGCACATATAATTAATTAAATAATAATGGAATAGGTTGAACCCTTAATCTAATATAACTAGTGTCATTAAAAGAAAAGATACAGAGATAGACTCTCAGGGAGAATACTATGTGCTGATGGAGGCAGAGATAGGAGTAGTATGTCCACAAGCTAAAGAGTGCCATGGATGTGTAGCTTCACCAGAAGCTAAGAGAAGGGCATGGACCAGCTTCTTCTCGAATACCCTCAAAGATAACATGGTCCCTCGAACACTTTGATTTAGGACTTCTAGCTTCCAGTATTGTGAGAGAATAAATTTCTATTGTTTTCAGCTCCCAGTTGGTGGTACTTTGTCACAGCAGCCCTACGATCAAAAGACCTATTAATACTAAAACACAGTATAAATATTCGCTGTAATGAAAACAGTGTACTACTGGCACATGGATATATATTCCTCTATTATCTATCTATCTATCTATCTATCTATCTATCTATCTATCTATCTATGAAAATTGAGTAACTAATACAACAAACATTTGAAATCACTGGAGAAAGATGAGCTTTTAAATAAATGGTACCATGACATCTGACAGCCTTTAGATAAAATATCTCAAACCATACATAAATTCCAAATGGATTAAGCATCTAAATGCAAAAACAAAATAAGCCATAGAAGACTAGAATAATAAATGGACAAATTCCTCTTTAAATGTGAAGCAGTGAAAGTCTTTGTAATATGACTAAAAATCCAAACAATATATGATTTACTGTGGCTATATATATATATATATATATATATATATATATATATATTTTTTTTTTTTTTTTTTTGAGATGGAATCTTGCTCTGTCACCCAGGCTGGAGTGCAGTGGCACGATCTCGGCTCACTGCAAGCTCCGCCTCCCGGATTCATGCCCTTCTCCTGCCTCAGCCTCCCAAGTAGCTGGGACTACAGGCGCCTGCCTCCACACCTGGCTATTTTTTTGTATTTATTTACTTTTTTTTAGTAAAGATGGGGTTTCACTGTGTTAGCTAGGATGGTCTCGATCTTCTGACCTCATGATCCGCCCACCTCGGCCTCCCAAAGTACTGGGATTACAGGCGTGAGCCACCGAGCCCAGCCTGTGGCTACATAAGTATTAAAAACATTTGTGGCAGGGCACTGTGGCTCATGCCTGTAATCCCAGCACTTTGGGAGGCCAAGGGGGGGGGGGGGATCAGAAAGTCGGAAGATCGAGACCATCCTGGCTAACATGGTGAAAACCCGTCTCCACTAAAAATACAAAAAATTAGCCTGGCGTGGTGGCATGCGCCTGTAGTCCTAGCTACTCGGGAGACTGAGGCAGGAGAATGGCGTGAACGCGGGAGGCGGAGCTTGCAGTGAGCTGAGATCCGGCCACTGCACTCCAGCCTGGGCGACAGAGCGAGACTCCGTCTCAAAAAAAAAAAAAAAGATTCTGTCTCAATAAAAAAAAAAAAAAAAAAAAAAAATTCCATGACACGAATACCTTAAATCAAAAGGCAATTGACAAGCCAGGATAAAATTTTCAAAGCATACAATAAACAAAAAGATTTTATTGCTAATAGGTAAAGAACTCAAAAAGTGAAGGAAGTAAAGATCAAAGATACAATAAGAAAGTACATATCTTCAACCTTCTCGCATTTTGCCAATTATCTTAGTCTCACGTTTTTGGTGTGAAAAGAGTGTTTGCTGGTAGGACTTTTTGTCATAGAAGACCATATTTTAATATTGAATCAAAGTGAGAAACGAATTTGTCAATAAAATTTTGATAGAAATAAAGCCACATAATTTTAATAATGCTAATTGTAAATCACATTAGCTTAAGCAAGACAAGTCAGAGGTGCTTCAAAGGGCAGAGATAAGTAGAGGGGTTGCTTGAGAAAACAGGAGTGTGAATTTAATATAGAAAACCAAAGTGTGTGTGTGTGTGTGTATCCGAAATGTTTACATCTGACAGCTTTTATAGATATGCATCATATGCATCTTCTAACGGATAGTTATATAAATTATGAATTTATTAATATAAGTGAGGAGTTTAATTATACTGACCAGCATCAATTTTAGGCCAAATGTAGAACATATAGTATATAGTGACTTTTGATGCTATCAATATTTCCTTAATCCCAACTATCAAATTCAATTTTTTTTCTTCTCTTTAAAGTCTGTTGTAATATCAATTCACACTAAATATTACTTGATTGATTATGGCTTAGAAGACTATCTGAAGGGCGTTTTCATTATGCAAGGTATTTGAAGTATGAATATCATGGGTCAGGTATTTGAGGGACAATATGGAAGCTCTCAGATCTTCCCAGAAGTCCTGAGAACCATGTTATGCTATCCCCTTGCCCCTGAGGAAAGATGTCCTTTGCACATTTAGTTTAGCCCAAAGGATGGTTATACATATTAACTGCTTTATTTCTCAATCTACTTGAAGAATGAACAGTTTCTGAGTCATGTTATCTTTCCTCCAACCACCTTTGCTCTATTTTAATTCAAAAATTCTAATTTTTCCTATTGTTTGTAGCTATTTAATTAGATTAAATAATACCCACTTACCCAGCTTTAATAAAAATGAATTTTGACAAGTGTCACATCATAAATGGAATAGATTTCATTCTTCAACTTTCTATGATAATTTGCTTCCTAAGAAGCATGTCTATTTAAATTGCACCAGTCACTCTACTTCTGGCTAATTTTGTCAGATACAGGAAAGATCATCTCTAAAATCACGCTATAATAATGACATTTAAAGCTAGACTGTTATTCAATGCTAGAATAACAAAAAGCCTATCAATTTCACTCCTCTATAGCATTTATATTTTTGGTTATTAAAATTATGTGAGGATGACAAGTATATTAAGATAAACTACACATGCTTCTGATCTCATAACACTTGCCTAAATTGCCAGAATTAAGACTAAAGGACTATATATAACATCAACATAGATGGTTTATTTTTTTCTCCTGCTAAGCTTTTATTCACTTTATTGCTTATTCTCAGAACAGAAATAAGCTTAAAGAAAACAAGTTTAAAAATTCCCCCAGATATTTATAACAATATAAGATTACTGTTAGACATGAGGAGATAGCGTGTGTGTGTGTGTGTGTGTGTGTGTATGTGTGCGCACACACACATGCATGTGAGTGTAATGAAAATTCATTTTGCTTTTTAAGGTCAAAATCTTTATCTGTAACTTTTATTCTCTAGTGGATATGAAGTATTAAGACAAGCAACTGACATTCCTTTTCCTCTAATTTTTATTTATTGTGTTGAGGAAACTTAGCAATTTATCCCTTTAAAAACGGAAGTGTATAATACAATATCATTAACTATAGGCACACTATTACACAGGAGATCTCTAGAACTTATTCATCTTACATATCTGGAACTATATTTCCGATCTCAGAGCGATGGAGGAAAAGCTTCTGGGAAATTCCACTGCTCTGTGTATGAGTGAATGTTTGCACTTATCTGAAAACGAGAAATGGCTTTGGTATAATATGGTATACTGGTGAGAGCTCTGAGATTGCTTCTTTCCGGAGTTTGAGTCTGAACACTGCAACTTACAAAATGTATGATCTTATGATTGTTTCCTTCAATCTTTAAAATAGGCATAATAGAAACTGACTCTCATAATTATTGTGAGAAGAGAAAAGGTAGTAAACATAAAGGTTTGGTTTTGTTTTTAAGTGAGGATTGCCAAACAAATGTAAGTTAATGTATTTTATCAGGATTGTATCTGATGCTTTACTGATGCATAATATTTTTATGATATTACAGTAGACAATTAAAACTTGACATTAAATGATTGCTCTTTCTAGTATTGTGGTAACAATGTTGTTACTTGAGAGAACAAGAAAGAATGATACTGATAAGGAGATTCAGACAAATTATATTAACTTAAAAATTCATACCTGTTTACATGAACATCCATAGATTGTACATTAGACTGCATATCAGGAAATATTTTCAATTGCAGCTCTGTAACTTATTTGCATATCACTGGACCTTGGTTTTCTTCAAATGTAAATATCTAAAGACACTAGTTTTATTCAAACTAAACAAGATAGTGACCAATGGACAGTCAAGGAGAGCCAATATGAGAATGCAATCTAGGCTTCAGGGACCCCTGTCTATCTCACTTCAGTCAAAATGGTTCTACTTTTATCTTCTCCAGTATCATGAAGGATTTACTATGCAAAAGTCATTCAAAAGATAAAAATATAAGAATCTTCATGGCTTTTATCTTCTATAATAAGAAAATTCTATATAAAGCTCTAATGTGGAAAACTGAAAATCCACACAGAAGTTTCACATAGACAAGTATACTGATAGTATTACTTTCAACCAAAAAATATAAAATCTTAGTCTCTATGATTTACTATTGTGGTATGTTGAGTGTATATTCAGACAGATGACATCATGCTTATCTCTCCTCACGTGCTAGATTTTACATTGATGACAACAAGGCAGTTCTATTTAGAAAAAGTCTGAAATATTCTACAGGCAAAGCAGTCAAGAAAGACCTACATACATTAAAATATTAGTCAAAAAAAGGGGAGCAGATAAATAACATGACTACTAAGAAAAATATGGGAGTGTCGGGTAGTATAAGTTTCAGTCAACAAGATCAGGAGTCCAGGTGAAAAGAGGATTAGTGACCTCTTTCCGAATCTCTCTAGCATGGAATCTAATTGTAGCAGCTGTGATCTCTGAAAGGTAGAGAAAAAGGTGTTTTGGGTGGAGGAAGTAATAGAAGTGAAATTTTTGTTGGTGAATATGCTTTCTATTTTTCATTGATATCTTTGATTTTCCTGAATGAGAAATACTGGTAAAATAGCAACTAATGTCTAAGGTAATTTTTTTTTAATATAGCAAAAAGTGACTGAAAGACAGAAGCATTTGGGATGCATAACAGAAGTCATTAAAAAGAGGTGTGATGAATATGAGGAACTGAGAATGATACTGATCTTCACAATGAAGCATAAAGTTAAAAGCAGATCAGTATTGAACCTTAAACATTCCTTATATTATATGGATTTAATTTGAATGTGAGTAGTTTGTGGACTTAAAGGAGACAAAGTGATTTTTATAGTACCTAGGTAGTGTTTTACAAGTGTAAGCGGTGATGGGGAAGAAAAATAATTTAATACAATTTAGAATTTTTAAAATGTGTCCTCTTTAATCGTAAACGAAGTACCTACTTATGCCAACCTCTGGAGTAGGGATAACATGATGAATAAAGAGTTTTACCTACTCCTGAACAACAGAGTCTAAAGCAAGCTTGTCTAACCCATGGCCCGAAGGCTGCAGTGTGGCCCGGGACAGCTTTGAATGCTGCCCAACACAAATTCATAAACCTTGTTAAAACATTATGAGCATTTTTTGTGATTTTTTTAAAGCACATGAGCTATCATTAGTGTTAGTCATTTTATGTGTGGCCCCCAACAATTCCTCATCTTCCAATGTGGCCCAGGGAAGCCAAAAGATTAGACATCCCTGTTCTAAAGGATAGGAAAAGAAGATAAACGAAATTTAATATGTTAAGCTATACAATAAAAAAATAGCAAAATGCTGTGTTAGCATATCTGGAAAATACTTTTCCCAGTATTCATCTGACATCATTTAAAATTTTTTGGTCAGAGGACTTTAAATGTTCATATTTAAGTGTAGACAAGATTTCAACTGGCCACTCTAAAGTGAAAAATCAATTGGACATAAATAAATGCCCTACCCTGTGACTGGTTTAACAGCATGGTGTATGTCATATTGGAAAAAAGCCAACTTGAAGTTTTAAGATATTAGCATGTACTTTGGTCGAAGATGAACCGATTGCCCTGTCTTCAAACAAGTATAACTTCTACTGGAATTCATTATTAAAAATAATCACATTAAGACTAGACTAATTCCAGTTTAAATTTGAAATAATTTTAGGTAGTAATATGATAGAAATTCCTTATTTCACTTTCTCTTTGACTAATTAGTTGAAATTTCTTTTTTGTTCTTTAAAAAAAAATACAGAAAGCAAACTTACTAGTAACTGGCATTTTATCTGTAATAATAAATCTGTGTTTCTAATATAAAAATCACAGAAACAGTTTTGGGACATTAAGGTTAAGGATTTTTCAACTCTAATTTTTTATCACATGTGCCAGGATATCATTCTTCATTGGCAGGATTAGAAATCCTTGACAGAGTACACTTTACCAATTAGAAAAACTACTAAATTCCATCATGTAGACCTATGTCGTTTAGTAGCTTTCCTAATAAAACAATGAGGTTTGCACTATGATTGGGGTGAGGTATAACTTAATTAAAAGTCTGTGATTATGACTGCCTTTTAATCCCAATTTGTGGCATGGTAATAAGGCGCTTATTAGGAGATTAGTGATGCTCAAAATGACATGTGGTTTGAAAGTCGGGTGCGGCCACATATTCCTTGGATGTCACCAAGATTCGTATATTACAATACTTCCTCTAGCAACAGACCACATATGAGATGGTGCCAGTATATTTTTCCTTACTTGGTCTCTTCAGGCTAGAGAATTGAGATAACTTTATTTAATGTGCATCCTTAAGTTGTGACTTCTTTCGAGATCATAGTAGGTAAATTATTAGCTTGCTAGCTTCTTCAAATGAGAAAGAAAAAACTTCTGGAAGTAAAATCAGGACACTTTTTGTAAATGTACTTACAATCCTCTATACTGAGGTTTTGTGAAATTGGAGAAACTGTAACTACTCTTTAAAAAAAAGAAAGATCCTTTCTTTTCTATTTGTCCTTATATAATGCTTCTTTTTTTTTGGATAGTGTCTTTAATCCAATTATGAAGTTCAGTCTTTTAAATACAGGCATCCCTCAGTATGCCCACAGAATTGACTCCAGAACCTCTGTATAGACTGAATTCCATGCACACTCAAGTCCCACAGGTGGCCCTATGGAACCACTTAAATGAAAATTTGCCCCTCTGAGTATATGGGGTTTGCATCCTATGAATAGTATATTTTCTTTTTTTCCTTTTGTTATTATACTTTAAGTTCTACAGTACATGTGCACAATGTGCAGGTTTGCTATATATGTATACATGTGCCATGTTGGTGTGCTGCACCCATTAACTCGTCATTTACATTACGTATCTCTCCTAATGCTATCCCTCCCCTCTCCACTCTCCCAACAATAGGCCCCGGTGTGTGATGTTCCCCTTCCTGTGTCCAAGTGATCTCATTGTTCAATTCCCATCTATGAGTGAGAACACGTGGTGTTTGGTTTTCTGTTCCTGTCATAGTTTGCTGAAAATGATGGTTTCCAGCTGCATCCATGTCCCTAAAAAGGACACAAACTCATCCTTTTTTATGGCTGCATAGTATTCCATGGTGTATATGTGCCACATTTTCTTAATCCAGTCTGTCACTGGTGGACGTTTGGGTTGACTCCAAGTCTTTGCTATTGTGAATAGTGCTGCAATAAACAGACGTGTGCATGTGTCTTTACAGTAGCATGATTTATAATCCTTTGGGTATATACCCAGCAATGGGATGGCTGGGTCAAATGGTATTTCTACTTCTAGATCCCTGAGGAATCGCCACACTGTTTTCCACAATGGTTGAACTAGTTTACAGTCTCACCAACAGTGTAAAAGTGTTCCTATTTCTCCACATCCTCTCCAGCACCTGTTGTTTCCTGATTTTTTAATGATTGCCATTCTAACTGTTGTGAGATGGTATGTTATTGTGGTTTTGATTTGCATTTCTCGGATGGCAAGTGATGATGAGCATTTTTCTCATGTGTCTGTTGGCTGTATGAATGTCTTCTTTTGAGAAGTGTCTGTTCATATCCTTTGCCCACTTTTTGATGGGGATGTTTGTTTTTTTCTTGTAAATTTGTTTGAGTTCTTTGTAGGTTCTGGATATTAGCCTTTTGTTAGATGAGTAGATTGCAAAAATTTTCTCCCATTCTGTAGGTTGCCTGTTCACTCTGATGGTAGTTTCTTTTGCTGTGCAGAAGCTCTTTAGTTTAATTAAATCCCATTTGTCAATTTTGGCTTTTGTTGCCGTTGCTTTTGGTGTTTCAGACATGAAGTCCTTGCCCATGCCTATGTCCTGAATGGTATTACCTAGGTTTTCTCCTAGGGTTTTTATGGTTTTAGGTCTAACATTTAAGTCTCTAATCCATCTTGAATTAATTTTTGTATAAGGAGTAAGGAATGGATCCAGTCTCAGCTTTCTACTTATGGCTAGCCAGTTTTCCCAGCACCATTTATTAAATAGGGAATCCTTTCCCCATTTCTTGTTTTTCTCAGGTTTGTCAAAGATCAGATGGCTGTAGATGTGTGGTATTATTTCTGAGGGCTCTGTTCTGTTCCATTGGTCTATATCTCTGTTTTGGTACCAGTACCATGCTGTTTTGGTTACTGTAGCCTTCTAGCATAGTTTGAAGTCAGGTAGTGTGATGCCTCCAGCTTTATTCTTTTGGGTTAGGATTGTCTTGGCAAT
This sequence comes from Rhinopithecus roxellana, assembly GCF_007565055.1. Classification (NCBI taxonomy): domain Eukaryota; kingdom Metazoa; phylum Chordata; class Mammalia; order Primates; family Cercopithecidae; genus Rhinopithecus; species Rhinopithecus roxellana. The sequence goes on along the minus strand of NC_044554.1, from coordinate 29,070,663 downwards.
GCGGGCTCTTTTTTGGTTCCATATGAACTTTAAAGCAGTTTTTTCCAATTCTGTGAAGAAAGTCATTGGTAGCTTAATGGGGATGGCATTGAATCTATAAATTACCTTGGGCAGTATGGCCATTTTCACAATATATCCATGAGCGTGGTATGTTCTTCCTTTTGTGTCCTCTTTTATTTCACTGAGCAGTGGTTTGTAGTTCTCCTTGAAGAGGTCCTTGACATCCCTTATAAGTTGGATTCCTAGGTATTTTATTCTCTTTGAAGCTATTGTGAATGGGAGTTCATTCATGATTTGGCTCTCTGTTTGTCTGTTACTGGTGTATAAGAATGCTTGGATTTTTGCACATTGACTTCGTGTCCTGAGACTTTGCTGAAGTTGCTTATCAGCTTAAGGAGATTTTGGGCTGAGACGATGGGGTTTTCTAAATATACAATCATGTCATCTGCAAACAGGGACAATTTGACTTCTTCTTTTCCTAACTGAATACTTTATTTCTTTCTCTTGCCTGATTGCCCTAGCCAGAACTTCCAACACTATGTTGAATAGGAGTGGTGAGAGAGGCCATCCCTGTCTTGTGCCAGTTTTCAAAGGGAATGCTTCCAGTTTTGGCCCATTCAGTATGATATTGGCTGTGGGTTTGTCATAAATAGCTCTTATTATTTTGAGATATGTTCCATCAATACTGAATTTATTGAGAGCTTTTAGCATGAAGGGCTGTTGAATTTTGTCAAAGGCCTTTTCTGCATCTATTGAGATAATCATGTGGTTTTTGTCTTTGGTTCTGTTTATATGCTGGATTACAGTTTACTGATTTGCATATGTTGAACCAGCCTTGCATCCTAGGAATGAAGCCCACTTGATCATGGTGAGTAAGCTTTTTGATGTGCTGCTGGATTTGGTTTGCCAGTATTTTATTGAGGATTTTGCATCAATGTTCATCAGGGATATTGGTCTAAAATTCTGTTTTTTTGTGTGTGTCTCTGCCAGGCTTTGGTATCAGGATGATGTTGGCCTCATAAAATGAGTTAGGGAGGAGTCCCTCTTTTTCTGTTGATTGGAATAGTTTCAGAAGGAATGGTACCAGCTCCTCCTTGTACCTCTGGTAGAATTTGGCTGTGAATTCATCTGGTCCTGGACTTTTTTTGGTTGGTTGGCTATTAATTATTGCTTCAATTTCAGAGCCTGCTATTGGTCTATTCAGGGATTCAACTTCTTCCTAGTTTAGTCTTGGGAGAGTGTAAGTGTCCAGGATATTATCCTTTCTTCTAGGTTTTCTAGTTTATTTGCGTAGAGGTGTTTATAGTATTCTCTGATTGTAGTTTGTATTTCTGTGGGATCGGTGGTGATATCCCCTTTATCATTTTTTATTGCAGTCTATTTGATTCTTCTCTTGTCTTCTTCATTAGTCTTGCTAGCAGTCAATCAATTTTGTTGATCTTTTCACATAACCACCTCCTGTATTCATTGATTTTTTGGAGGGTTTTTTGTGTCTCTATCTCCTTCAGTTCTGCTCTGATCTTAGTTATTTCTTGCCTTCTGCTAGCTTTTGAATGTGTTTGCTTTTGCTTCTGTGGTTCTTTTAATTGTGAACTTAGGGTGTCAATTTTAGATCTTTCCTGCTTTTTCTTGTGGGCATTTAGTGCTATAAATTTCCCTCTACACACTGCTTTAAATGTGTCCCAGAGATTCTGATATGTTGTATCTTTGTTCTCATTGGTTTCAAAGAACATCTTTATTTCTGCCTTCATTTCATTATGTACCCAGTAGTCATTCAGGAGCAGGTTGTTCAGTTTCCATGTAGTTGAGCGCTTTTGAGTGAGTTTCTTAATCCTGAGTTCTAGTTTGATTGCACTGTGGTCTGAGAGACAGTTTGTTATAATTTCTGTTCTTTTACATTTGCTGAGGAGTGCTTTACTTCCAAGTATGTGGTCAATTTTGAAATAAGTGCGATGTGATGCTGAGAAGAATGTATATTCTGTTGATTTGGGGTGGAGAGTTCTGTAGATGTCTATTAGGTCCATTTGGTGCAGAGTTGAGTTCAATTCCTGGATATTCCTGTTAACTTTCTGTCTCGTTGATCTGTCTAATGTTGACAGTGGGGTGTTAAAGTCTCCCATTATTATTGTATGGGAGTCTAAGTCTCTTTGTAAGTCTCTAAGGACTTGCTTTATGAATCTGGGTGCTCCTATATTGGGTGCATATATATTTAGGATAGTTAGCTCTTCCTGATGAATTGATCCCATTACCACTAGGTAATGGCCTTGTCTCTTGATCTTTAATGGGTTAAAGTCTGTTTCATCAGAGACTAGGATTGCAACCCCTGCTTTTTTTTTGTTTTTCATTTGCTTGGTAGATCTTCCTCCATCCCTGTATTTTGAGCCTATGTGTGTCTCTGCATGTGAGATTGGTCTCCTGAATACAGCAAACTGATGGGTCTTGACTCTTTATCCAATTTGCCATTCTGTGTCTTTTAATTGGACCATTTCATCCTTTTACATTTAAGGTTAATATTGTTATGTGTGAACTTGATCCTGTCATTATGATATTAGCTGGTTATTTTGCTAGGTAGTTGATGCAGTTTCTTCCTAGCATCAATGGTCTTTACATTTTGGCGTGTTTTTGCAATGACTGGTACTGGTTGTTCTTTTCCATGTTTAGTGCTTCCTTCAGGATCTCTTGTAGGGCAAGCCTGGTGGTGACAACATCTCTAAGCATTTGCTTGTCTGTAAAGGATTTTATTTCTCCTTCACTGATGAAACTGAGTTTGGCTGGATATGAAATTCTGGGGTGAAAATTCTTTTCTTTAAGAATGTTGAATATTGGCCCCCACTCTCTTCTGGCTTGTAGAATTTCTGCCGAGAGATCTGTTGTCAGTCTGATGGGCTTCCCTTTGTGGGTAACCTGACTTTTCTCTCTGGCTGCCCTTAACAATTTTTCCTTCATTTCAACTTTGGTGAATCTGACAATTATGTGCCTTGGAGTTGCCCTTCTTGAGGGGTATCTTTGTGGCGTTCTCTGTATTTCCTGAATTTGAATGTTGGCCTGCCTTACTAGGTTGGGGAAGTTCTCCTGGATGATATCCTGCAGAGTATTTTCCAACTTGGTTCCATTTTCCCCGTCATTTTCAGGGCAACCAATCAGACATAAATTTCTTCCAGTTGATCGAGTCAGTGACTGAAGCTTGTGCATTTGTCATATAGTTCTCGTGTCATGGTTTTCATCTCTATCAGTTCTTTTAAGGTCTTCTCTGCATTGATTATTCTAGTTATCCATTCATCCATTCTTTTTTCAAGGTTTTTAGTTTCTTTGCGCTGGGTACGTAGTTCCTCCTTTAGCTCTGAGAGGTTTGATGGACTGAAGCCTTCTTCTCTCAACTTGTCAAAGTCATTCTCCATACAGCTTTGTTCCATTGCTGGCAATGAGCTGCGTTCCTTTGGAGGGGGAGATGCACTCTGATTTTTTGAATTTCCAGCTTTTCTGCACTTCTTTTTCCCCATCTTTGTGGTTTTATCTACCTTTGGTCTTTGATGATGGTGACATACTAATGGGGTTTTGGTGTGGGTGTCCTTTCTGTTTATTAGTTTTCCTTCAAACAATCAGGACCCTCAGCTACAGGTCTGTTGGAGTTTGCTTGAGGTCCACTCCAGAACCTGTTTGCCTGTGTATCAGCAGCGGAGGCTGCAGAAGATAGAATATTGCATGAACAGCGAGTGTTGCTGTCTCATTCTTGCTCTGGAAGCTTCGTCTCAGGGGTGTACTCAGCTGTGTGAGGTGTGAGGTGTTGGTCTGCACCTAGTGGGGGATGTCTCCCAGTTAGGCTACTCAGTGGTCAGGGACCCACTTGAGCAGGCAGTCTGTCCGTTCTCAGATCTCAACCCCCGTGCTGGGAGAAACACTGCTATCTTCAAAGCTGTCAGACAAGGACTTCTACATCTGCAGAGGTTTTTGCTGCTTTTTGTTTAGCTATGCCCTGTCCCCAGAGGTGGAGTCTACAGAGGCAGGCAGGCCTCCTTGAGCTGCAGTGGACTCCACCCAATTCGAGCTTCCCAACGGCTTTGTTTACCTACTTAAGCCTCAGTAATGGTGGGCACCCCTCCCCTAGCCTCGCTGCAGCCTTGCAGTTAGATCTCAGACTGCTGTGCTAGCAATGAGGGAGGCTCCGTGGGCGTGGGACCCTCTGGGCCAGTTGTGGGATATAATCTTCTGGTGTGCCATTTGCTAAGACCCTTGGTAAAGCGCAGTATTAGGGTGGGAGTTACCTGATTTTCCAGCTATTGTGTGTCTCAATTTCCTTTGGCTAGGAAAAGGAATTCCCTTCCCCCTTGCACTTCCCAGGTGAGGCGATGCCTTGCCCTGCTTCAGCTTTCGCTGGTCAGGCTGCACCCGCAGACCAGCATCAACTGTCTGACATGCCCCAGTGAGATGATCCCATTACCTCAGATGAAAAAGCAGAAATCACCCATCTTCTGTGTCACTCATACTGGCAGCCTGGAGGCTGGTGCTCTTCCTATTTGGCCATCTCAGGCACCCCCAATTTTAGGAGTTTCATAAGCAACCATTACATTGTTTTGCCAATTGTTCCCCCATATAAAGTAGTTGAGAATATAATTATCTTAGTAGGACTCAGTTTTATGGCTGCAACCTCTGCCTTCCAGGTTCAAGCGATTCTCCAGCCTCAGTCCCTACAGTAGTTGAGATTACAGGTGCCCGCCACCATGCTTGGCTAATTTTTATATTTTTAGTAGAGACAGGGTTTCACCATGTTGACCAGGAAGGTCTCAAACTCCTGACCCCAGATTATCCACCCACCTCAACCTCCCAAAGTGATGGGATTACAGACGTGAGCCACTGTACCTGGCTTCTTTCCTTCTGTTAATTACTCCTCTCAATCTTTCTGTCTCTCATTCTATTAGTAATTTCACTTCCCCTTCAGGTTATATAGAAGTTGAAATATATGCATTAGTGTGCAAAATACAATAAATCTGCAACATTATTTTTTTGTATATAGCTCGATGATTGATATAAACTATTTGATCACAGAAATATCACCATGTAAATCAAACTGCTTAGTTGCTATTTATTTTACCATTACTTCTAATGGCAAAAACCGCAATTACTTTTGTATCAACCTTATACATAAAAATTGAGCTATTATAGAGGATTTATGCTTCAGTGCAGGTATTTATACTGACTTGTAAAAAGTAAATTTCAATGACTTTTATGTTGGTAATCTGTATTGTTCTGAACTCTTCTTTTAGTACCATATTTCTGTTTGGAAATAGTGGATGTATATTTGATCTACTATTTCTTATCATTGGGTAATTTGATTATTTTAAGAGTAGATATTTATTATTCCCCTGATTGTTAAAAAGTAATAATGGCATGTAACAAGAGTATAATGGTAATACTTGTTGCAAACATGTGTAATATTTATCAAACTGACTTGATTATCTATACATATATATGCACACAAAATTATAAAGTGTTAATCATCATATGAGGAGATGTTTTTTCATTAGAATGCATTTCCCTTCATACTTTTAGACTCTTTGTTTCTATACTAATATAACATTTTGATTCTTCTTTAAATTAACAGTCAAGAACTTTTCTTGTTGATAGTCTTATTTAGCTGCTTTTTCTTCCATCAACTTTGTAATGACTGTGCTGAGCATCACAATTGCTTGAGACAGTTTTACTTGCATTTCCTGAATGCACTTCCCTTTTAACCTCTATATAAGATCAATATTTAATCACCTTTTTAAAATCTAAATTTTTACCATGTCTCTCCAAAATGACCTATTTGTCCATCATGTACAAGATTTCTTCATCCTATAAAGTTCTAAATGGATTAGAGGTAATAGAGTGTATGTTTCAAAGAAAATATTACTGTTTGAAAAGATAATTTGAATGTGTGGAAAGTTAAATTTTTCACTTAATACAATTAATAAAGGTCACATTCCTCATACATATGTAACTGTTCAACTTATACTTGATTACTTGATTAAGTGTTAGGAGATACAATGTATTTGGTGATTAATTAAGAAACAATTAAACATTCACTAATATAGATCTGCTATTTTTGTTAAATTACTGTGTGAAGGGATTTTTTTCAAGATTTATTCTATGTAAGCTCAAACAACCCTGAAGAATATCTATAGTATTTCCATATTATATATAAGAAACCTGAGATCTTAAAATTAAGCAATTTGTCATGAATTGCCCTGCTGGTAAATCATGGGCTTACTGTTTAATTTATTTACATTCGCACTACCTTCCAGAATTATTTTATTTTTGTGTTCCCACAGGGATTATTACGGTGACCTCCTAATCAGTCTCCCTTCAAATCTTGTGCTTCCAATGCCCTTAATATTATCTACTTTATTGCCAGAATTAATTTTCTATATAAATATGTGACATGTCCCTTTATTTAATAAAATTCTACATATCCTTGGGGTTCTGTTTCAATACCATCTTTTTCAGATATTCTTTCCTTACCCTTTTATTTCCTCCAGGCTAGCTTAACTATTAATATTTTAGTTGTCATACTTGCTGTATATTTGTAAGGTATGACTTACACCTAATAAATTATAGTCATATACTTATTTGTCTTTTTTCAACACCTGACTATGAAACTTTGGCAAGAATAATCTATATTTTATTTCTATGTACCTTTCTTATAACAGAATGTTTGGATTTCTGTCAATTTATTAAAATACTATAGGAATAAAGATTAAGTGTGTATCTACACACAAGAACGTCATGAGAGCCTTGGAAAATTGCAATAAACCTATATTAGGTTTATTGCAATTTGTAGAATTTGAAGACATTTATGAAGAATATACAACAATAATAGTGATATAGTAAGTATGCATATATGATTTTTACAAAGTGTCCAGGTTATTAAATATTGTGTATATCAAGTGATAAATAAATCACTGACTCTGTATCTCCTATATAAATAGATAATCTTATGATAAATTTTTTCATAGAGTAATATTTTATTTTATGATATATTTTAATTCCCTGAGCTAACTGTTTCACTACAAAATGTTGGAACGATAGTATTTATTTATACTATTAGGAAATATTTTAGAAAATGTATGGAATATGTATGAATATGTTCTATACATTTCCTATAATTTTATTGATAATATAAACAAATAATATTTCTATATTTATGTATAATCACAATAATATTTTTTAAATACAGGAGGTAATATTTACCTAGGAATATCAAAATTATTTTTGTTGATTAAAAACTTGGGTAGGTTCAATTTTAACTTGTATTTACTGGCTTTCCCGTCTCTTTCTCTTTTGCTTAATCATATTGGGTCATTTTTTATATTTCCTCACAATTTTTCACAAATGAACATCCCTAAAATGGTATGTATTTTATGGTTGCTTTAGATCTGGTGGCAGGTATATGTTATTTGACATTCTCTTTTATGTGTTTCTTTAAATGTACACACGTATGTTTTCTGATACAAAGTGATTGTGCAAATGACAAATTTTTCAATCAGTATAAAATAATGCCAGGTGCGGTGGCTCACGCCTATAATCCCAGCACTTCAGGAGGCCGAGATGGATGAATCACCTGAGGTCAGGAGCCCGACACCAACCTGGCCAACATGGCGAAACACTGTCTCTACCAAAAATATAAAAATTAGCCGGGCATTTTGGCACATGCCTGTAATCCCAGCTACTCAGAAGGCTGAGGTAGGAGAATCGCTTGAACCCGGGAGGCGAAACTTGCTGTGAGCCGAGATCGCGCCACTGCACTTCAGACTGGGTGACAGAGGAAGACCATGTCTCAAAACAAAATAAAATAAATAAATAAATAAATAAATAAATAAATAAATAAATAAATAAACAAATAAGGAATAATAAAGTAACTCATATAGCTAAATTGGGATTTTTTCAAACGCTTTGGCATTTTGAAATAATGCATTTTGTAATGATGAAATGTTAGGTTTAATGAAATGTCACGTGTATGTCTTCAGCACTTGAAATTTAGACATTCCTAAGAACAAGCCAGGAACCTGAATTTGTTTTTTCACTGTATTTCTATATGCTGTGAACCTTAAATATAGGCATTTAAATCTTTGTTAAAGAAATATTTGATTTAAAAACTGATAATAGAAATAAGGAAACTTAAGGGAGGCAACAGAACATTCTCATGTAAAAACATAACATGTTTGTTAAATACTTTTGACATTTCAAAACACGCTTTGCCAAACAATTTATAAAATAAAATATTTGTATATTTAAACTCAGATAGTGATTATAAATAATAAAATAAATTAAAACAAAAATACTTTTCTAACTATATTTAGAGCAGTGCTAATTCTGTGTTTGATATAAATAAAAATAAAACATATTTTGTATCATTGATATTTTTATCATAATTGAATGTGTTTTATAAATCTGCCATTAGAAAAATTATATAGTGTTCTTAATTCTCCACACTGAGTCATATTGTGTTACTACTGAACTAAACAAATATACAGAAGTGGCAAAATATTGCTGCTCACTACAATTTAAATATTTAATTTAACGTTTATTAAATCCAACATATTTGACAATATGAATTTTTAATTTATACTAAAACAAGTTTTCCTTTAAACGTACTTAAATGAATATCATTTCTGCCAACAAAAAATGAAGAGAGAGAAAACTGGTAATTCTAAATTTCTACTTTATTCAACTAAGAATGGGAGGGGCTATGTTTTTTCATACAATAAATGATAAATCTTATTTAGTTTATAAATAATTAAGGGCACTGAAAACTGTGAGTATAAAATAAAAATCCTACAGCCTTAGTTGGTTGTCTTTCTTCTCACAAAATGTTTAAAGTGTTTCTTGACATTTTCAGAACAGAGTTTGAGAATCCATTTGTATGAACTTTCGATTGTTAAATTAACTA